>NW_007256389.1:83598-128762 GCF_000164805.1 Carlito syrichta | reverse complement strand
CCTTTCAAGTAGCTGGAAATACAGGCGCGCGCTACCATGCCCGGCTAATTTTTGATTTATTGTCGAGATGAGGTCTCGCCAAGTTGCCCAGGCCGGTCTCGAACCCGCGGGCTCAGGCAATCCACTCACCTCAGCCTCCCAAAGCGCGGGATTACAGGCTGAGCCACCGAGCCCGGCTTGTGTTATTTATTTTAAAGGAATCAATGAAATGGCAATATAATAGAGACGACCATCCCTGCACCTTTTAGGGTAATTTTGACATTAATATTCACCTAATATCCTAGGATGACATGATAGAGGGGGTGGACCCCAAAACACCAGGAATTATCTTCTGGAGGGCGGGCCTCTTGTAGTACAGGCTTCCCTCTCCCCCCAGGTAAGTGATCTAAGAACCCATCAACATCAGTGTACCAGCCAGCATTGTTGTGAGAAGCTGCATTCACCTTCAGTGAATTTGGAGATTCTTCCAACGCATTTGCCCATTTTATGGCAGCTGATTTTTTTTAGACATATTGTATTTTAAAGATGTAGGGTACAATTCAGGATTAGGTATATAACTGGACATCGTACAGGAAAAGTTTAGGCCTCCCTTTGGTCCCCACTTTGCCTGGTTTGAGATAAGGTACCTTTATTGTGTTAGGTGTTCCCCTCCACCCCAGCAGTACCCCACTACTGCCAATCCCTTTCTTATAGTATTGTAATTGTTCAAGGTCCACTTATGAGTTAGAACATGTGGTATTCTGTTGTTTGTTTCTGTGGTAGATCACTGAGTATTATAGACTCTAAATCCATCCAAGTTGCTGCAAAGTCCACATGTTTGCCCTTCTTTATGACTGCATAATATTCCATTGTATATATGTACTGCATTTTTTTTATCCAGTTCGGTTTCGATGGGCAGCACAATTGGTTCCATGTTTTTGCTATTGTGGATAGTGCTGCAGTAAATAATAAAACAACAACAGATGCTGTCAAGGATGTGGAGAGAAGAGAATGCTTCTGCACTGCTGGTGGGAATGTGAACTAGTTCAACCTCTATGGAAAACAGTGTGGCGATTTCTAAAAGAACTAGAAATTGACCTTCCGTATAACTCAGTAATCTTCCTATTGGGAATATACCCAGAGAAACCAAAATCATTCTACCAAAAAGATATCTTCACATGCATATTTATCACAGCATATGATGGGTGATTTATGAGTGCACCTGCCCACACCATCCTGAGCGTTCAGCGGTTTTTGACCAAAATGGTATGACCCCTGTACCCCTACCTTCCCTATTCACCAGATCTTGCCCGAGTGACTGTTTTTTTGTTTCTCCAAATGAAAAAAGTCCTCAAAGGGAAACGTTTTGGCAGTGTGGAATAGGTGAAGCAAAAAATGGCAGAAGCACTAAAAGGCATCAAAGTTGATGAGTTCAAAAATTGTTTTGAGCAGTGGAAAAAGTGTCTCTAATAGGTGTATTGCATCAAACGGAGGGTACTTTGAAGGTGACTGAAATTTAAATATGTAAGAATAAATACACAGTATTTTATAAATAACTTCTGGGATTTTTTGGTCCCCCCTCATATTTTTTAATTTACTACTTTGCCCAGATGGAAACAATTTCATAGATTACCATTTCGTCTTTCCCACTGTGACTGATTTTACCCTACAGGCCAGAGATACAATGTAGGGATTATTCTAACTACTTTGTATATCGATTTTGTTTTTACACACAAGGACTGGGGAAATAATCACTGGGTGGATTCATAGACACAGCTGGCACACTGTGAACCAGAATTTAGTCAGAATTTGTTATGTGCCCTCTCTGCTCCCACCAATATCCCAATTCTAAAAGGGGCATGATGTTGTTTTGAGTTCTTGGGGTTCTGTGTCACCTGTAACTTCATGTCTAATAGTAGTCAAAATGTCTTTTTATTCCCCTTGCACTGTGTATATTCCTATGTATATACCTGCATATATGCTCAAGTATATGGCATAGGGTTTCTCAGAGCTCGCTTTATCTACTTTTCAAAATGTTTCAGGATTCCTCATTCCATAGACCCAGCCACCTGTTTAGACAATGGATTCTGGATTTGAGGATCAGCTCAAGTGTGGGAGCTGAGCAGAGAGAGGATCATAACTTTCTATTGAGGCAACTGCCCTTAGCCTCCGATTTCTCCATTCTTATTTAAAATATAACCAGATGTTAAATAGGACCACTGTTGGCTGCTCACCTATTTTGCCCTTCAGGATACTATGCTTTATTTATCATTCCTACATCTCTTTGTGAACCAATCCTTTTGGCAGCTTCTCCAATCTTGTTGATATAATTATAGTAATTACGGTTCCTGGATTCTGGCAGTTAAGCACTGACACCTGTCCTCTATTGCATTGGGCTCCCATCACTATATGACAATTAACAAACCTGGTCCGGTGATTGTCTCTCCTATTTTCAGCCCTGATCTGCAGAGAAAAACCAATTCTAAACTTTTTTATAATACTGATGTCTCTTTCACCAGCATATTCCTAATCACCTTAGTGAATGAGTGGTGTGTTCTCTGGGCCTTCCCATGCAATATAACTTTCTGGTAGTTCTTCTGGCCTTCTATAATATGAACCATTCTTCCCTTCTCTTGGTTTTTTTTTTTTTTTTTTTTAAACCCTCTGCCATATGCCAGGGCAACTCAGGCATTTCAATTTCACTTGTATTGGTCATTATATTTTTTAGGCCTTTAAGAGACACTACAGCAACAAGTTTGTCCCATTCTCTGGAATCCTCAGTAGGATGTTACATCTCCAGTGGTTCTGAAAATATGCATCAAAATTAATGAAGTTTTGTTTACCCAGTCTTACATTTTATCTCTCTTTACTAAACACCATCAAACTTCAAATCTAGTTAAACTCCTATGACTCCTGCCTATACATGCTAGCTAAATCTTGCAGTTGTTTCAATTGTACAATCTATTTTCTCTCTTGTAAGGCTAAGTTTAGTTATGATGCGATTTAACCCTACTTATAAGTCTGGCAGCTAAGAGAGGAAGTGGTGGCACTTGTGAGGAAAGCACTTGTTGCTTCAGAGAGACGAGAGCTCTTCAGAGAATTTCATTATTACAAAAGGGCTAGTTATTACTATGGAAAGGTGCTGTAGAACCCACATCCTCCAAAGCATTCATCGAGTATTCCTATTCTATATTTTAGGGTCCTAGGTTTTCTCAGCCATGGATCTTACCTTTGCATATCAGAACTGCTTTGGCTGAGCATTCTGTCATCTCTGGAGCTCTGCAACTCTAACAATTAGATCGTCAGCCTTCTGCTATCCATGTTGGCTCTTTCACTGTCCGACATAAGGGCCTCATTTAAAGCTATAAAAGGACCCTCTGGCTCTTATTTTTAGCCAGTAATGATTGTTAATGGCCTTCAGTCTCTCATTATCCCTTTACAGGTATCAATATAACATAATGATAATCAGCCAACCTCACTCTCTTTTGAAGGTTTTTTTCCATCTTTCAAATTCCTGAATTACTGTACCTACAACAAGTATTTTCTCTATCAGAACCTTTTCATGGGTAACCTTTGATGAAATATTTAGCAATTTAAGCCTTTTGCCAGGGGCTATCTATGCTCCCCCAACCAACATAGATGTTGTCTGTTAACCTGCTAGTCAGCAAGTGACTCAGGTCCAAATCTCCATCTTGCTTTCTGTTTACTCAGACTGTAAGTCCTTTGAAAAGCAGCACCAAGATGGGATTAGACAGGCACTACATGTATTTGGGGAGGCTCCTGTGAGGCAAGATTCGGAGGGAACGGGGAGATGGTGGGAGATTTCAGACCACGCTGCTGACCTGCCTTTGTGAAGGAGAGCAGAAGAAAGGGTGGTTAAGTGAAAGAGTCTGAGAGTGCAGGACAGTTGTAAGAAAATTCAACAAGACTAGTGGTATGTTCTTGAGCAAAGTCACCCATTAGAGGGTCTTGCATCTCTCAGGAACAGGCCTGTTGTGATATCTCTGTCACGTTCAGTAATTGACTGAGAGCAACCCATAGGAAGGGTGGCCTTAGCGTGAATACAGCAATGGATTTCAGAGTGCAGTAACT
Source organism: Carlito syrichta (assembly GCF_000164805.1). NCBI lineage: Eukaryota > Metazoa > Chordata > Mammalia > Primates > Tarsiidae > Carlito > Carlito syrichta. The sequence continues at coordinate 124,691 of NW_007256389.1, read as the reverse complement.
GAGGCCACTGGTGTTACGCTCTGTGCAGTCAGAGAGCAGAGAGGTACATATTCATGGTCAGTACAATACAGTTGTTTGTTGCATGAGGACTGGTAGAACTGATCCATAAAACCTGTTAAAAATGATTTTGGTAAGGTTTTTATATAATTTATATTTTTATTGGTAGATTTTAAAATTGGATTACATTTTAGTAATATTTATAAGTCTACTCAGGTTATTTTTCCTTGATCTATTTTGTAATTGATTTTCTTAAGGAAATTTTCCTCTTCAATTTATTTTACAAGTCTATTGACATATTTCAATATTAATATTCTAAAATGTTTCCTATAATAGAATGTGCTTTTCATTTTATTAAGAATTTTGCCTATTTTCACTTTCTTTTCTCTTTTTCTTCTCTCTCTCTGTCTCTTTCTCTCTCTCTCATAAGCCATGAAAGAGCCTTAACAATGTTGGCATTTTTTAAAAACCAGATTTCATGGCTCCTCATCATTATTTTCTTGTTTTCTAATTCATTATTCTCTGCTCTCATTTTGTCTGGTTTTTGAAGTTACTCTATTATTTATTTTTTCTTATTTCTTCATTTGAAAGTCTAATCAAGCAAATCGATTTCTACCTGTATGTTTCTAATATATGCCTTTATGGCTACTTATCTTTTAAAATATTCTGCTTCAGGTGCATTCCACAGACCTTAATATGTACTATGCTGGCCTCATAGAATTATTTAGGAATAATTTCTTCCTTTTCACTTTTTGGGAAAAGTTTGAGAAGGATTGGAGTTAGCTCTTTTTAAAATGTTTGGTATAATTTAACAGTGAAGCCATCAAGTCCTGGGCTTTTCTTGTTGAATATTTTTGATTACTGATTCAATCGCCTTGCTAGTCATAAATCTATTCAATTTTTCTATTTCCTAATGATTTGGTCTTGGTAGGTTATGTTTTCTAGGAATTTGTCCACTTTATCTAGGTTATCCAATTTGTTGTGCAATTGTTCACAGTACTCCCTTATAATCATTTTATTTGTATAAAATTGGCAGTAATTACCTCATTTTTATTTCTAAGTTTAGTAATTTGAATTATTTCTTTTTTTTATTAGTGAGTCTAGCTAAAGATTTGCCAATTTTGTTGATCATTGGGAAGAATCAACTGTTGGTATTGTGATTTTCTTTATTGTTTTTCTGTTTTCTATGTTGTTTATCTGTGCTCTGATTTTTATTACTTCTTTCTGCTATCTTTCAATTTAGTAAGTTCTTTTTTTTTTCTAATTCATTAGGTTGTAAAGTTCTGGATTTGCGATCTTTCTTCTTTTTAAATGTTTTTATAGTCATAAATTTCCCTCTTAGTGCTGTTGTTACTTTGTCCCATGAGTTTTGGTTTGTTGTGTTATTATTTTCATTCTTCTGTTAGTATTTTCTAATTTCACTTGTGGCTTCTTCTTTCATTCGATTGTTTAATTAAGATTGTGTTGCTTAATTTCCACATATTTTTCAATTTTCCATTTTTTTTTTGTTACCGATTTCTAACTTTATCCTAGTGTGATTGGAGAAGATGCTTTTTATGATAATAATCTCTTAAAATCTATTGAGACTGACTTGGTTACCTAACATATATTCTATCCTGGAGAATGTCCTATGTGCCTTTGAAGAGAATATGTGTTATTTTGTTCTTGGGCAGAGTATCTTATATGTGTCTGTTAGATCTGGGTGGTTTGTTGTTTTGTTCTCATTTTCTTACCTTTTTGTCTGATTGTTCTATCTATTACTGAGAGTGAAGTGGAATTGTTATTTTAGTAATTTTGAATTCTCTTTGTCACTATTGGTACTTTTTGTCTTCAAGTGTGTTTTTTTAAATATAAATATAGTTACAGTATTCCTTTACTAGAATTTGTCTGTCTTTTTAATTTTTACTTTTAACATTTTTCTCTTGTCAATTTTGAACATATTTCCTATATACCACCTTTAACTGGATTTTTCATTTTTTTTTTTTTTTTTTGGAGTTGGAGTCTCACTCTGTCACCCAGACTGGAGTGCAGTGGCCGCTCCCGGCCACCGCAGCCTTGACCTGCTGGGCTCTGGGCTCTGGCGGTCCTTCCGCCTCAGCCTTCCAAGTAGCCGGAACTACAGGCACGCGCTACCATGCCCGGCTGATTTTTTTGATTTATTGTAGAGATGAGGTCTCGCTGCCCAGGCGGGTCTTGAACCCGCGGGCTCAGGCAATCCACTCACCTCAGCCTCCCAAACGTGCGGCATTACAGGCTGAGCCACCGAGCCCGGCTTATTAATATATTTTATCTTTTCTTTCTACTTTTCATTTTTTAAAACGTTTTCTCAAGTTATTCTGTTTTCTTTCCCCCTGAATTCCATTAATTGGAATGAGCTTCTAATATTTTTAAATTTTATTTTCTTCTAGCAGTTTAGGAATAACATTTTATATTTTTGTATTTACAGTTTTAATTTAATGATTACTCTTCAGTTTTAACAAGCGTAGTTTTCCTAACCAACAGTGATGTTAATCAGTACCTTTTTTCAACTTCTGAATCATATGGCAGCACTAGAAAACTTTGAAATTTTTAGTTTTATATATCCTTGTGTAATTTTTAAACATGTATTTTAATTTATTTTGTAAATAGCTTTTTTGTGATACATTTTACATACAGTACAATGTATCCACTTAAAGTGCACAGTTCAGTGGTTCTGCAGTCATCATGTTCAATTTACAGACAATTTTATCACCCCCAAAAGAAACCATGTTAGTCATCACTCCCTGTCCTTCCCACATACCCTTGGTTCCAAACGATCTCCAATCTACTTTCTGTCTGTAGATTTGCCTATCCTGGACACTATTTATAAATGGAACCATAGAGTATGTGTTTTTTGTGACCGGTTCCTTTCATTGTTTTGTTGTGGTATGTATCAGTAGTTCACTTATTTGATTGTTGAATAGTATTCCATTTTATGGGTATAACACATTTTATTTCTCCATTTATCAGCTGATGGGTATTTGAGTTGTTTCTCCTTTTTGGCAGTTGTAAATAATGCTAGTATGAACATTGTATTTAAGTTTTTATGTGACGATATACTTTAATTTATCTTAAGTATATGACTAGGAGTAGAATTGCTGATTATATGGTAACTTCAGTTTTAAAATTGTGAGAAACTGCCAAACTGTTTTCTAAAGAAGATGCACAATTTCATAGTATTTCCAGCAAGAATCCAATATCCTCTATCTCCACACCCTATTAAAACTTGTTATTAGCTGTCTTTCTTAAAGCCACTTTAGTGGGTACAAAGTGGCAAGACAAATGAGGCAAATTTGGAGAGATTAAAACGGAAGGAGTGGAGTACTCCAAAGAATACAAAACAAATGAAATGCTAGGTGGTTAAGATTTGAAAAACAAAAACAATGAGATGACTCTGTGGAAGTGAACAAACTAGTAGGAAAAATAATGTAAAGTTAACACAGTGATAAAAATTTCGGGGAAAATAAGACATTTAATTATGTTGTACATAGGATGTTTCAAAAGAGAAAATGGAAGAGATACAACTCCCTAGAGGAAAAGAAGTAAACTTAAATTATTAATAACAGAATCTCTACATCAAAGAGGTATAACTCAGAAAGAGTATTTGGCATAAAGATTAAAAAATATAGAGCAAGGACAAGAACACTGCGAAGGATGAAAATTAAACAGAAATCCTCTTCTAGAAAATGAGATGATAGCAATGGATGTATTAATGGAATTGAGGCCTGAAGATATGGATTTAGCATAGTAGAAACAATCGTTTTTTATTATATTGGAGATTTACTTAGGCATTTTCTCCATGGCTTTATTGTGGAAGAAAATAGATATTTAGGTCCCAACTGTACTTGTAAATCAAAATATTTAATGTGATGGGAATAAACTAGTGACAGTGCAGTTTACTGCAACTTACTTGGAACAATGTGCCACGTCAGTTTACAATGCTGAGGTTTGGAGCACTGGACACTGAAACAGACTTCTGTTACAGTTATGTCAGTAACTTTACACTTTCACCTAAATATTGTTTTACACCTCAAAATTAACATGTCCTAAGTTGCGTTTACTTCTTTGGCAAATAGCCTCACTTTTTCAGTAAACTCTTTTCTCCAGCTCAGTTATGGCTATTACTATTTACTGAACTTCAATACCTGGGAATCAACTTAGTACTCTTTTTATTTTTCCTTAAGGTCCTATAAAAACCTTAATTCTACCTTCTTTATATCAGTATGTTATATTTAAAACAGCCAAAGTATTTATCTGAAAACATAAATTAAATTACTAATTCAACTGTTTAGATGCTTACTTTCACACTTATAATTTAAACGATAGCTTAAGATCCTAGATAACCTGGCCTAATTATCTGCCTTTTCTCATATTATTATCTTCATTATTACAATAGTCTAGGCACTTGTTCTATAGGGAGGAGGGTGACTTATTGCTTGCCTTTTTTTTTTCTATTGTCATTACTTGTTTTTACTTCTGTTGGAAGCATTTTAAACTTTCTATGAAGTAAAATTCCCCCCTTTTTTTTTTAAGAACAGTCATGAGTGTTAACACATGCATAGTTTCCTGTAATCACTAGCTCTAGCAAGATACAGAACAATTCCAAAATCCCAAAGAATAAAGAATGCCTTCAAAGACCTTCGTGTAGTCGGACTTTCTGCCCAACAATAGTCCCTGGCAACCACTGACTCATTCTCTATTTCCATAGTTTTGCCTTTTCCAGAATGTCATTCAAATGACTTCTTTCCCTTAGTCTACTGCATTTGAGATTCATCCAAGTTGGGCTTTTTTGTATCAACAGTTCATTTCATTTTATTACTAAATAGTATTGCATTGTATGAATATATCAGTTTAACCATTTACCCATTGAGAGATATGAAATTACAAGTTTTGGAAATTATAAGTAATACTTCCATAAACAGCATACATACTTGTATAGGTTTTGCACAAAACATAAGTTTTCATTTCTGTAGTATGAATACCTACCTTTATATAGGATTTCTGGGTCTTAGGGTAAATGTATATCCATCTTTATAATAATTGTCACTGTTTTTCAGAGTGACTGTACAATTTTACATTTCTGCCAGCAAAGCTGAGTGTTCTGGTTGTTTCACATCCTCACTAGTGCTTGGTTCTGTCAGCATTTTTAATTTTAGCTATTCTGATAGATGTATAGAGGTATCCTACCAGATTCTAATTTACATTTCCCTAATGGCTAATGATATTGAAAATCTTTTTATATGCTTATTAGCTCTACTTTTACCATCTTTGGAGAAGTGATTCTCCATCTTTCACCTATTTTTATTTTTGTTTTCTTTTTTTTGTTTCTTTTTTAATTATTATTTATTTTTATTTTAAAGATGTGGGGCACAATTCAGGATTTGGCATAAACTGGTCATTGTACAGGTAAAGTTTTGGGCCTCCCTTTGGTCCCCCCTTTGCCTGGTTTGAGATCAAGTACTCTTATTGATGTTGTGTTCACCTCCACTCCTCCAGCAGTATCCCACTACTGCCAATTCCTTTCTTATAGTATTATGGTAAATGAGCAGGGTACCCTTATGAGTGAGAACATGTGGTACTCTGTTGTTTGTTTCTGTGATAGATCACTGAGTATGACAGATTCTAAATCCAACCATGTCTCCGTGAAGTCCATGTTTGTCCTTCTTTATAGCTGCGTAATATTCCACTGTGTATATGTACCACATTTTTTAAAATCCAGTTCATTTTTGATGGGCAGCACAGTTGATTCCATGTTTTTGCTATTGTGAATAGTGCTGCAATAGACATGCATGTGCAGGTGTCTTTTTTGTAGAATGATTTAAGTTCCTCCAGGTATATTCCTAGTAGGGGGATTGCTGGGTCACATGGAAGGTCAATTTCTACTTCTTTTCTTCCTATCAATGAGAATGGAATATTTTTCCATTGTTTGTGTCTTCTTTGAGTCCTTTGAGCAGTATTCTGTAGTTTTCATTGTAAAGGCCTTTTACTTCTCTGTTAGGAAGATGCTGAGGTATTCTTTTTGTGTGGTTAATGTGAATGGCATTGCGCTTTTTATTTGGTTCTCTGCCTGTTTGTTGTTGGTGTATAAGAATGTGACTGTCTTTTGTACCTTTATTTTGTACCCCAAGACTTTGCTAAAGTTCTTTATCAGTGAAAGCAGGTTTTCGGCAGATTCTCTTGAATTTTTGAGGTATAGGATCACATCATCAGCAACAAGAGATAACTTAACTTCTTCTTTTCCTATTTGAATAACCCTGATTTCCTTCTCCTGTCTGATTGCTCTAGCTAGAACTTCCAACACATATTGTATAAGAGGGGTGAGAGTGGGCAGCTTTGTCTTTTTCTGGTTTTCAGGGGAAATCTTTCCGGTTTCTGTTCATTTAGCAATATGCTGGCTATGTGTTTATCGTAGATGGTGGTTACTATTTTGAGGTATGTTCCTTATATCCCTACATGTTTGAGGATTTTTATTAAGAAGAGATGCTGAATTTTATCAAAAAGCTTTTTCTGCATCTAATGATATAATGATGTGGTTCTTGTTTTTACAACTGTTGTTGTATTTAATTACATTTATGGTCTTGTGGATGTTGAACCAGCCCTGTATCCTGGGGATGAAACCTACTTGTTCATGTTGAATGATTTTTGAGATGTGTTGTTGGATTCAATTTGCGAGACTCTTGCTGAGAATTTTTGCATCTATGTTTATTAGGGATATTGACCTGTAATTCTCTTTTTTGGTGCATTGTTTTCCAGTTTGGGTATCAATGTGATGTTAACTTCATAAAATGATTTGGGGAGAATTCCATCTTTCTCAATTGCCTGGAATACTTTCCATAGGATTGGTATCAGTTCCTCATGATATGTTTTGTAGAATTCTTCTGAAAAACCATCTGTTCCAGGACATTTTTTTGTGGGTAGTTTCTTATGACAGAGTCAATTTCCTGTGTTGTTATTGGTCTATTTAGTGACTCAGTGTCTTCTTGTTTTAACCTTGGTAGGTTGTGTGATGTCAGAAAGTCCTCCATTTCATTTAGGTTTTCGAGTTTGTTTCCATTCAGGTGTGCATAATAATCTCTGATAATCTTTTGTATTTCTTCAGGGTCAGTTGTTATTTGTTCTTTTGCATTTCTGATTGTTTTTATTTGGGCTTTTATTCTCTTTTTCTTGGTCATTCTGGCTAGGAGTCTATCAATTTTGTTTATTCTTTCAATGAACCAGCTTTTTGTTTTGTTTTTCTAAGATATTTTTGTCTTCTCTGTCCCATATTTGGGCTTTTATTTTTTTGATCTGGATCCATTTCCTAAAATTAGGGCTTTGGCAGTATTGACTTTCCAGCTCCCTTACGTGATTTGTTAGGCTATAACCTTTGATCTTTCTATTTTTTATGTGTATTCATAGAGATATAAATTCCCCTCTTAGAACTGATTTCGTGGCATTCCAGAGGTTTTGGTAAGATGTTTCTTTATTTTCATTTGTTTCCAGGAATGTTTTAATTTCTGTTTTGATTTCAGTGTTGACCCAGTAGTCGTTCACCTTCATGCTGTTTAGTGTTCATGTCTTTGTGGGTTTAGGAGAATTTTGTTGGTGTTGATATTTTTTTTTTTATTCCCCTGTGATCTGAGAAAGTGCATGGCAGTATTTCAATCTTATGTAATTTGTTTATGCTTGACTGAGGATATGATCAATCTTGGAGTATGTTTTATGTGGTGATGAGTAGAATGTATGTTCTGTGGTTGTTGGGTGGAGTATTCTGTAGTAATCTATTAAGTCCATTCAGTTGAGCACCAAGTTGACATTCCAGATCTCTTTGTTGATTTTTTGTTTTAATCATCTGTCTAGGGATTTTTAGTGGGGTATTTAAGTTCCCAGCTATAATAGTGTTAGAATCAATAATTTTTTTTGGTTTACTTAATAGTTGCTTTGTAAATGTTGATGCTCCTGTGTTGGGTGCATATATGTTTGGATCTCTTGTTGAAGGACTGAACCTGTTATCATTATGAAGTGTCCTTTCATATCTTTTTATATTTTTGATAACTTAAAGGTTGTTTTGTCTGATATTAAGAATGTGATTCCTGCCTCCTTTTGTAAACCATTTGCCTGGAAACTCGTTTTCCATCCTCTAACTTTGAGTCTGTGTGCCTCCCTTGTGGTGAGAAGAGTTTCTTGGATGCAGCAAATATTTGGGTCATGGCTTTTTTTTATCTAATTGGCCATTCTGTGTCTTTTTAGTGGTGCATTTAGTCCATTCACATTCAGGATGATTATTAAAATATGATTGTTTGCCTGGCACGGTGGCTCAAACCAGTAATCCCAGCAGTTTGGGAGGCTGAGACAAGAGGATTGCCTGAGACCAGGGGTTTGAGACCTCCCTGGGCAACTTGGTGAGACCTCATCTCTACAATATATCAAAAAATTAGCCAGGCGTGGTAACACATGCCTATAGTTCAGGCTACTTGGAAGGCTGAGGCAGAAGGATCACCTGAGCCCAGCAGGTCGATGTAGGGGTGGCCATGATTGTACCACTGCACTCCAGCCAGGGTGACGGAGTGAGACTCTGACTCAAAAAAAAAAAAAAAAAAAAAGGAAATGTGATTGTTTATACCCGTCATGAGATTCTTATTAAGTTTTTTATTTATTTGTTCCTATTCTTTTTACTTTTGAGTTGTTTTATGTGTGGATTTTCAAGTTTGCTGTTGCTATGTATTCTCTGTTGATCTGTGATCTGCTGTTCTCTTGGGAAGTGCATGTTCTCTCTCCTGTGTTTAATACCTTTTTAAGCATCTCCTATAGAGCTGGTCTGGAAGCTGCATAATCTCTTAGGGATTGGAAGTCTGGAAAGGATTTTAATTCTCCATCATTGATGAAGCTGAGTTTGGCTTGGTAGGAAATTCTTGGTTGAAATTGTTTATCTTTGAGCACTTTGAATATTGGACTCCTGTCCCTTCTTGTTTGTATTGTTTCTGCTGATAGGATTCTGCTATTCTGACTGGTTTCCCTGGTAGATAGTCTTACCTTTCAGTCTTGCTGCCTTTAGGATTGTTTCTTTTGTGCCTACTTTGTATAGGTGAATTACTATGTGTATAGGGGTTGGTCTTCTCGTTTGATGTCTTGCTCAGGTTCTCTGTATCTTTTTTGTTTGGATGGTCACTTCTGTAGTGAGATGGGGAAGGTTTTCTTGAATAACCTCCTGGAATACTTTCTCTGAGGTATTCTCCATTTTTTCTCCTTCTGGGATACCAGTCAGTCATAAATTTGGCTTCTTGATATAATTACACATCTCTTGGAAGTTTTGTTTTTTCTTTCTGAGTTTTCTTTCTATGTTTTTTTTACAGATCAGTTTAATTCCATATTTTCGGTCTTCAAACTCTGAGATTCTTTCTTCTGCTTGATTAATTCTGCTTTCCATGCTTGCCATCTTGTTATTTATTTCCTTGATGGAATTTTTTATGGCCAAAATCTCAGTTACAGTTTCTTTCAGTGTTGCATCTTGTGTCTTATTCACTCCATCCATTCTCTAATCACTGTTGTATTATGGGACCATTCCTTGGTGACTTCCATTGTTTAGGCCCTGAGGTCTGATTTTTCTGGTGTTTTCTCTTTGTTGTACTGGAAATTGCCTGTTGCCTTCTGTTTATTTTTCCTCATTTTTGACAGATCTCTTTCTTTTCTCTTTAGTTCTGTTTATTCAGTGGTAGTGGGAGAGTTTTTCACTTCTGATGTTTGCTTAGCCCTCCATTCTCCCTGATCAGGGCTCTGGATTTGTTCTGTTCTGAAACAGGACTGTGGGTGGAAAGCTTTGAAGTCTCTTGTAATTTTGAGAATTGAGTAAGGTGGAGGATGGGGAGCTAGGATTCAGAAACTACTTGCAAATCACAATGTTCACTGATTGTGTCATGGGTTCCCTAAGACCCCACTCCCCACTACTACTCTATATGATGATGAAATGGGTGTGTGTGTCTATGCCCTGAGTCCAAAATAGAATAACAACAGTGAAGAGAACAGATAAATGTAGAATGAAATAAGATGGACAAACATTTTTTAAAAATAGAAATTGAAAAAAAACACAGAAGAACGAAAGCAGAATCCAAAGCAAAAAGCAATTGAACACACACACACACACACACACACACACACACACACCCCAAAACAAACTGGAATAGCAACACAGAAAAACAAATAAAAAACAACAGGAAAAAAAACCAGGAAAACCAAACCCACATACTCATGCCCAATACATATGAAAGGAGAAGAAATAGAGAAAGAAAAAGAAAAAACAGAAAAGAGAAAAAAAAAAAAAGAAATTCAAATACAACCCTCGCACATATATTCACACATATTAAACTAAAAGAAGAACAAAAACCATCAACAAAAAAAACCCTGAAAGATGAACATTCAATCATTCATATACACTCATGAATGGAAAACAAAAGAAGAAAGAAAAAAGGGGAGGATGCTGAGCAAACCCTCACATACACATTCATGCACAAAGGAAAATTATTTAAAAAATTTAAAAACTAACAAACAGGCAAAAAACAAAACAAAACAAAAAAACCCTACCCTTTTGTAACAGATTCTGTATTGTTCCTCTCAGCTGCTTCTCTTCTGTCTCCTGCAGAGCTTTGGTCTCATTCACAATTTCCCCAGTTTCCAGAGCAGGAAATGAGGTGGTGGCAGTGAAGGTGGGTGGGGCTGTGATCCTCCCCTTCCACTCTAGTATGGTCAGGGGGATCCCCTCTGGTGGGGAAGTACAGGATTGTTCCTTTCCTAGGTACTGGAGGAGACGCCCCAGCCAGGCTTATCCTGGAGTGAAAGCCTCCTATTTTGGCTGATGTCCAGGCTGTACCTGGATTTGTCTCTTTCAGTTGTGCCCCAGCCATGTGGATCTGATGTTTAGAGGACTGATGGGGTGGAGGATGTTGGGTCAGCCCCAGACTCACCACTCATCTCTTTGGTGGTCTTCCTTGGCTTTTTCTGATCACACCTTTTGCCTCATGGCTGATTCAAAGTAGGTGGTGGGGCACCTGAGACTCAGCACTCTTCCTGTCCTCCCATAGTTTGTGCTTTCAGGGTATTTCCTCTGGGTCATGTTCAACCCCTGAGTAGTTAATCCACCAGTCACAGAGATGGGATCTGCTGCTCCATAATGAGCAAGACAGAACACTTTCCTGCTCCATTTTCAAGATGGTGGCAGGGTACATCTTTCATCTTCTCCAATGTGGCCTTGCCTATAGGCTCTATTTTTTGTTTTCTTATTGTTGAATCTTGAATGCTTTTTATATACTATGGACACTACTCTTTGACCAGATGTAAACTGCAAATATTTTTTCCCAGTCATTAAATTGTCTTTTCATTCTCTTAACAGTATCTTTAATGGGTAAAAAGTTTCAATTTTTATAAAATCTAATATAATATGTTCTTTAAAAATTGATTATGCTTTTGGTATCATATCCAAGGACTCTGCCAAGTTCAAGTTTACATAGACTTGTTTAAAAGACTTTTATACAGTCACACACTACATAGTGACTTTTTGATCAGTGACAGACTACTTATATGATAGTAGTCCTATAAGATTATAATACTGTATTTTTACTGTACTTTTTCTATGTTTAAATATGTTTAGATGCACAAATGCTATTGTTTTCCAACTGCCTACAGTGTCTAGTACAGTAACATGCTATATAGGTTTGTAGTCTAGGAACAATAGTCTCAACCATATTGTATAGTAGGCTGTACCATCTAGGTTTGTATAAATAAACCCTATGATGTTTGCACAAGGATGAAATTGTAAAATGACACATTTAAAAAAAATATCCTTGTTGTTAAGTGACACATGACTTTATTTTTATGTTGTACATTTAGGTCTATGATCCATTTCACTTATTTTTTGTGTATGATTGAGGTGTAATATAAGGCTTATTATTTCACATGTGCATACTCAATTGTTACAACATAATTTGTTGTAAAGACTGGTCTTTTTATTTTGAAATGCCTCTACAACCTTGTCAAACATTAATTCAAAATAGGGTTCCAGACTCAGGTAAGAGTGTATAAACACACATCTTTCTTTATCTCCCACTGAACTAAATTATAAAACCTGGACAAAATGCATGAGCTGCTGTTTGATATTTTTCTATCAGCACTCAGATCAGAGACCACCACCAGAATTTAAAGTACTGTTGAGCTGTTTGAAAATTTACTACTTTTTTTCCTTTTGTATTCCACTGACATGAACTCAAGCTACTTGAAACTTGAGAATGATTACTGTGGTCTAGACAGGGAAAATTCATCTAGTTCTGGCTTGCAGTATGGAAAGGTGGACCCTTAAAGTTCAACAGAAGTGAGGGAGACCTCCCTCCTTTTTCCTCTCTCTTTTTCCTCAAATCACTCATACCTATTCCAGGTAGTCTGAAGCAAGAACATTGGCAGCAGCAGAATGGCTTCAAATGGGAAACTGCAAGGGCCAAAATTCCAAAGGAGATGAATCTTTCTCTAATAATGGTGAAGATGTGGTTACAGAGGGATGAGATAAACCTATTGCTCTCCTGCTTCTCTGTCCTCCCAGTACAGAACATGATACAATTGTGGAAGTGGGTGATTTCCGGCCAAAAGATTAAAAAGTAGAGCCCAAGTGGTCTATAAACTCCTGGGAATTTCACTTCTGAGCTGTGAAGATTTGTTCCTAATTATGATACCAAAGAATTTGAGAACTGAATTCATGGGTAGAATTCTGATTTGGCCCCAGTCTGGACAGTAGGTGGCCAACCTGCTGGACATACTTACATAGTACTGTAAAATCTTTGAATACATTGTGACTGTAGCCAACAGATGGTGAAAACATAATACAGAGACTATTAATATTGTCTACAGGATATAAGCAAGACCTCAATCCCTTTATAAAGTTGATGTAGCACAAGAGAGATGGATTAAAGGAAACAGTGGCAAGGGCTCTAAAGAAAGTGGCCATTCTTAAGGTTTTTTTTTTTACTAGGTTAAGGTCTGTCTCTCAATGTTTATTGCTTTAAGAAAACCTTTATCAGGTCTGAATCTATTAGCTATCTATATGGGGAAAGTGACATTTGATCCTTGCCTCATAGTAAACGTAAAAATAAATTCTAGGAGAAAAGGAAAACAGTGAAGCATCTAGAAGATAATGTAGGAATTCTTCATAACCTTAGTCCAGAGAAAAGTTTCTTAACTAGGATATGTAAAGTATTATAATAAAATTAGACTACAAAAACCTAAAAAATTTTGTTACCAAAAGACATCATTAACATTATAAAAAGTCAAGTCATATAGTACTGCTATAAAATATTTGGAAACCATATAAAGGTCAAAGGCCTTATATTCACAATATATCAGTAAAACATAGTCTGAAAACTCAACTTCTTCCTTTGAAAATGATAAAAGACTGACATGCACTGCACATCACAAAAGAGGATATCTAAGTGTTCAGCACAATATGCAAATGGTCTCAACTTAATTTTTTTCAGAGAATTCAAATTGAAATCAAAATATAGTACTACTTACTATATACCCACTACAGTGTCTAAAAAGAAAAAGACAAATTATAACAAGTGTTGGAGAGGATGTGGAACTATTAACATTTCTGGTGCACTAGATATTGGTACAACAACTTTGAAAACAATTTCACACTATATTCTAAAGTTGAATTTATGCACACTGTATGGTCTAATAATTCCATTGTGTTAAATGCCTTGTGAAATGTATTTACACAAGCATGTTTTACACAGCCACTAACTGGGAATAATAAAAATACCCCAAAACAGTAGAATGGAAACTATATCACACAATGGAATAATGTAGAACAATGAAAAAGATCAAACTAATGCCGGAGGAACAGCATGAAGAACACAAGCATAGTGTTGAACGAAAGAAACAGAAGCAAACAATGTATACTGTAGGATTCCATTTGTAAGAAGTTTAGAAATAGCCAAAACTATAGTATTAAAAAATTATTAGCCAGGCTCGGTGACTCAGCCTGTAATCCCGCACCTTTGGGAGGCTGAAGTGAGTGGATTGCCTGAGCCTGCGGGTTCGAGACCCGCCTGGCAGCGAGACCTCATCTCTACAATAAATCAAAAAATCAGCCGGGCGTGGTAGCGCATGCCTGTAATTCCGGCTACTCGGAAGGCTGAGGCGGAAGGATCGCCGGAGACTAGCAGGTCGAGGCTGCGGTGGCCGGGAGCGGCCACTGCACTCCAGTCTGGGCAGCAGAGTGAGATTCCAACTCAAAAAAAAAAAAAAATTATTATGGTAGCTGTCTTTGAGGAAGAAATAATGGGTTAAGTTCTAGCTCTTTATTAGGGCAATGGGTATAAGGGTGTATTGTCTTCTTAACAATTCATTGTGCTATATACTTATGATTTCTCTATATGTGCTACACATGAATGTTTTAGGAAAGTTTTTAAAACAGCATGTAGTATTTTAAATAATTTAAAAACTTGTTAATTTAGATGTAGTCGAGTGTATTGCATCATGGTGAGATTTAGTTTTCCACTGAACCCATCACCCAAGTAGTTAGTGAACATAGTACCCAATAAGTAGTTTTTCAATCCTTCCCCTTCCCCTCCCACCTTTGGGAGCCCCCAGTGTTTGTTGATCCCATCTTTATGTCCACACATACTCAGTGTTTAGTTCCTAGTTATAGGTGAAAACATGTGGTATTTGGTTTTCTGTTTCTCTGTTAACTCACTTCCCATAATGACCTCCAGATGCCTCCACATTGTTGCAAGGGACATAATTTCATTCTTTTTTTTTTTTTTTTAGTGGCTATGTAGAATTCCATAGTGTATATGTACCATATTTTCTTTATCTAACCCACCATTGATGGGCACCTAGGCTGGTTATATGTCTTTAATGTGAATAATGCTGCATGTAAACATGCAAGTGTAGGGGTCTTTTAGGTAGAATGATTTGTGTTTCTTTGGGTATATACCTAGTGATGGAAGTGCTGGGTTGAGTGTTACTGTTATTCGTTCTACGAGAAATCTCCAAACTGCTTTCCACAGGGGCTGAACTAGTTTATATTCCCACCAACAGTGTATGAGCATTCCCCTGTCTCTGTATCCTCACCAACATGTTGTCTTTTGGTATTTTAATAATAGCAAATTTGATGGTTGTGGAATAGTATCTCATTGTGGTTTAGATTTTCATTTCTTTTATGATTAGTGATGTTGAGAATTTTTTCATATGTGTGTGACTGCTTGTATTGCTTTTTTTTGAGAAGTCTTCTCATGTCCATTGTCTACTTTGTAATGGGGTTATTTGTTGTTTTCTTATCAACTTGTTTAATTTCCTTACAGATTCTGGCTATTAGACCTTTTTTCTTTAATTTAAGTTTATAAAGTTGGAGGGTACAGGTCAGGATTGCATACATAAGTGATTTTGGTGCAGGTGAAATTTGGGGCCTCCCTTTGGTCCCCACTTCGCCTGGTTTGGGATCAGGTACCCTTATTGATGTTATGGGCTGCCCCTCCCCTGGCAGTATCCCACTTCTGCCAATCCCTTTCTTGTAGTATTATGATAGATGTCCAGGGTTCACTTATGAATGAGAACATGTGGTACTCAGTTCTTTGTTTCTATGATAGATCACTGAGTATGATAGACTCCAAATTCATCCAAGTTACTGCAAAGCCCATAATTTTGTCCTTCTTTATGACTGCATAATATTCCATCATGTATATGTACCACATTTTTAAAATTCAGTCTAGTTTTGATGAACATCATGATTGGTTCTGTGTTTTTGCTATTGTGAATAGTGCTGCAATAAACATGCATACGCAGGTATCTTTTTGTTAGGATGACTTCAGTTTCTCTGGATGTATTCCCAGAATGGGGATGTCTGGGTCAAATGGAAGGTCAATTTCTAGTTCTTTTGGGACTCACCACACTGTTTTCCACAGAGGTTGAATGTTTGCATTCCCACTACTCTATATTCTCACCAGCATCTGTTGTTTTCTGTGATGGCCATTCTTACTGGATTCAGATGGTATCTTAATGTGGTTTTGATTTGCATTATTCTGATGATTAGTGAGGCTGAGCATTTTTTCTGTAGGCTGCTCTTCTCAATAGTTCTTTTTAAAATTAATAATTGGCAAATATGTTCTCCAATTCTGTAGGTTGTCTATTTACTCTATTGATAGTATATTTTGCTTTCCAGATACTCTTTAGTTTTAATTAGACCCCAAGTATCAATTTTTTTTTTACTGCATTTGCTTTTGGGGACTTACTCATAAATTTTTGCCTAGCCCAATGATCAGAAGAGTATTTCCTAGGTTTTCCTCTAGGATGTTTATAGTTTCAGGTCTTACATTTAAGCCTTTAATCCATTTTGAATTAATTTTTTTATATATGATGAGAGGTAGGGGTCAAGTTTCATTCTTCTGTGAATGGTTAACCGGTTTTCCAAGTACCATTTATTGAATAGGGTATCCTTTTCCTATTTTTGTTGACTTTGTAGATCAGTTGGTTGTGAATGGCTTTATTTATAGGTTCTCTAGTCTATTCTCTTAGTCTTTGTGCCTGTTTTTGTACTGGTACCATGCTGTTTTGGTTACTGTAGACTTGTAGTAAAGTTTGGCTACTTGGGCTCCCTTTTGGTTCCATATGAATTTTTGAAATTTTTTTTCTAATTCTGTGAAAAATGATACTGGTAAATTGATAGGGATTGCATTAAATCTGTATGTTGCTTTGGGCAGTGTGGACATTTTAACAATACTGACTCTTCTAATCCATGAGTGTGGAATGTTTTTCCATTTGTTTGTGTCATCTATAATTTCTTCCAGCAGTGCTTTGTAGTTCTTGTTATACAGATCTTTGACTCCTTGGTTAGATGTATTCTTATGTATTTTATTTTTTGTGTGGCTGCTGTAAATGGGATTGCAGTATTGATATGGTTCTCAGCTTGAGAATTATTGGTGTACAGAAATGCTACTGATTTTAGAACATCAGATTTTGTATCCTGAAATTTTACTGAAGTTTTTTTTTATGATATCTAGGAGTCTTTTGGCAGAATCTTGAGTTTTCTAGTTATAGAATTATATTTTATACAAAGAGATAAGTTGATTTTTCTTTCCCTATTTGGCCAACCCTGTTAGTTTTTTCTCTTATCTGATTACTCTAGCTAGGACTTCCATATCTATGTTGAATAGGAGTTACTTTTAAGCTATTAAGGAAATTTTTAAATTAAAACCTTTGTCATTACTGTATGGTTTCTAAAAGTATGCTTCAAAAAACAAGGAGTGTAGGCGGGCACACTGGATACATTGACCTTTGTAGCATTTTGTTATAATTATGGAAGTATCAGATATTATCCAGGTTGGCAGTTTGTAATAGGAGTTAGCCAGGAAGATTTTCCTTACTAGGTATAACAAGTTTTTCTAATACACAGTCTGATGAGGCTTGATAGTAGTCTGTTTTTTGTAAAGAGTTTCAAGAAAGGATAAGGAGTTATCAAAAATGCTCTGTAGATTCAAAATCTCTTACAGGCAGTGCAGGGGAAATTCATTCATATGTTTCACATGTTTCTCTATACAATTTTCATGAATGATATCTGTAGTGGATTTTATGGATTCTTTCCCAGCCTTCATTTAACTTTCTTTTTATTTTTTATTTTTTGAGTTGGAGTCTCACTCTGTTACCCAGACTGGAGTGTAGTGGCCGCTCCCAGCCACCACAGCCTCTACCTGCTGGGCTCCGGCGATCCTTCCGCCTCAGCCTTCCAAGTAGCTAGAACTACAGGCGAACGCTATCACGCCCGGCTAATTTTTTTGATTTATTGTAGAGATGAGGTCTCGTCAAGTTGCCCAGGCGGGTCTCAAACCCGCGGGCTCAGACAATCCACTCACCTCAGACTCCCAAAGGTGCGGGATTACAGGCTGAGCCACCAAGCCCGGCTCATTTAACTTTCCACACTGCTGTGTAACAATTATTCAGTCTGAGTGGAATTGATCCCTTATTAGCTTAATGGGTGGGCTAATGCTATTTATTGTATCTTCAGTGTTTGGTGAGAAGTTTGGTGAGGTATAAATTATCTGGATCTGCTTCTTTCGTTTTTGTTCTTAGGAGAAGAAACAAGCCTGATAATAAAGCTGATGCACATCAGAGTGCATAGTCCAGTGAATCGGAGGGAAATGTAGCTAAGTCCCCAATCAGACCAAACCTGGTACTTTTTCTTCCTTTGGACTTATGGAAGTGTCATAGTCTGCTTGAGCTGCCATAACCAAATAATACAGACTGAGTGACTTTAAGCAATATAAATTTATTATCTCACAGTTCTAGAAGTTAAAAAGTCCACCATCAGGGTGCTGGCATTGTTGATTTCTAGTAAGGGCTCTCTTCCTGGCTTTGCAAATGGCTGTTTTCACAGTGTGCTCGCATGTTC
This sequence comes from Carlito syrichta, assembly GCF_000164805.1. Classification (NCBI taxonomy): domain Eukaryota; kingdom Metazoa; phylum Chordata; class Mammalia; order Primates; family Tarsiidae; genus Carlito; species Carlito syrichta. The sequence continues at coordinate 106,273 of NW_007256389.1, read as the reverse complement.
TTTCCTCCACAAACTTGGGGAGAGAGGGAAAATATGCAAGCTCTTTGGTCTCTATTATTATAATCCTTTTAGAACAGAGCCTCATCTTTATTGACGTCATTTAAACTTAATTATCCCCTGAAGGCCCTGTCTTCAGATACAGCCACACTGGGGGTTAGTGCTTCAAATATATGAATTTGGGGGAAAAACAAATCAGTCTAAAACAGGGAGCATAAAATTCATTTAGCTTCAATATTGTTTATACTAGTTTGTGTTGGGTTTTCTGTTACCTGCATTTGAAGTCATCCTAACTCTTAACTCTTGCTTAACAACCCTCAACATTTTATACCAATTTATGCCAAGAACATATTATTTCCCACTTTCACCAATCTGATGAATGAAATGTAAGCAAATTTTTATTTTTAATATATGCACCTTGTATTGCATTTTAAGTTAATAGTTCATTTTGTTAACATTTTGATTGGTAAGACAAAAACTCTCTAAAGTGTTATAAAGGTGTAAAATCATTGAAATATATTTTGTGGATTGTTATTAGGAGGTAGATTATAAATATAGTAAATTGTGTAGAGCAAAAGTTTTATACACACACACACACACACACATATGTTGTGTTTTAACACATTTCCCTAGTTTCCGACACTTTTCAGTAAAACAAAATAATAATATATCCAAACCGTCCTTTAAAATATATATTAACAGCCGGGCTTGGTGGCTCAGCCTGTAATCCTGCACTTTGGGAGGCTGAGGTGAGTTGATTGCCCGAGCCCGCGGGTTCGAGACCTGCCTGGGCAACTTGGCGAGACCTCATCTCTACAATAAATAATAATAATAATAAAAATTAGCTGGGCATAGTAGTACGCACCTGTAGTTCCAGCTACTTGTAAGGCTGAGGCGGAAGGATCGCCAGAGCCCAGCAGGTCGAGGCTGCGGTGGCCGGAGAGGCCAGTCTGGGCGACAGAGTGAGATTCCAACTTAAAAAAAAATTTATTAACAACTTGATATTTATGATACATTAACCTAAAATTGAAAACAAAAAGTGACAGTATTATTTCTTTTCACATTTGGCCAACTAGTTATCACCAGAGGGTATTTTTTTGTTACTGGAAACCTTCTTTACAATATAATCTTATACCACACTTTGCTACCTCTATTGAAATCTTTTTAATTTTCACTTCTATTGAATCTTTTTAATTTTCCTTAAATGAGATTACCTAATGAGTTCCATGTGTTTTTACATTAAGAATCTTTTCAAACATGACCATTTTATGAATGTTAACATCAAATTATTGAAATTTTTTTTCCTATTCTTCTCTTTTTTATTCTTGTAACTCATATAATTTCTTTTTAATGTTTCTTTTCTTTCTCTTTTGGTTTTTTCCCCTATTTCAACAGGGAGGATTATACTGAGGAGTGTTGAACATTTCAGATCTTCTGGTACTATTGTCATATGGCTTAGTTTAAAAAAAAAAAAAAAAAGAAGTACCCGGGTGTTTCCCCTCCCAATATCTGTGCCACAGACAGCAAAACCTTTTGCATAACATAATAGAAAAAGACCTTAAAGAAATAATGAAAATTTATTCTTCTCTAACAAAATTGCCACAATACCAAATTAAAAGATATGAATATTTGATGTTATCCATTAAGCACTTTGATTTAAGAGATTAAGTAGGAAAAAGCTAAGTGGCACAGATAAACCTAGAACTTTCAGTCACCTAATAGGAAAAAAGTTTACAGTGCTTCTTTCTCATGTCAAGTCCAGTGGACAGAAAGGAGTCAATGAATGGGCCAGTGTGATATGCCGGGCCCTACTCCACATGCCATTCCAAAAACTCAGATGATGGAAATTCTGTCATTCTTCAGACTTCCAGAATTGTCAATAAAGATGGATTTTCTAGTAGTCATTAAAGGATAAATGTAACTTTTCAACTATGCTGGATACATTTGACAATTTTTTCTGTTTTGTTTGCTTGTTTATTTGTTTTGCCGTTTAAGCAAATTTTCTTAATAAACTGACTTTCATTTGCATGTAGGATTTTTATTTTTTATTTATTTTTAAAATGTGGGGTACAATTCAGGGTTAGGTACATACATGGTCATTGTACAGGTAAAGTGTGGGTATCCTTATTGATGTTATGTGCCCCCCTCCCCTAGCAGTGTCCCGCTACTGCCAATCCCTTTCTTATAGTATTATAATAAATGTTCAGGGTCCAATTATGAGTGAGTACATGTGGTACTCAGATCTTTGTTTCTGTGATAAATCACTGAGTATTATGGTCTGTAGTCCATCCCGGTTGCGGCAAAGTTCATAATTTTGTTTTTCTTTATAGCTGCATAAAGAAAAACATGATATGGTACATCATGTAAATGTGCCACATTTTCTTTATCCAGTCCACTTTCGATGGGCAACACAGTGGTTTCCATGTTTTTGCTATTGTGAATAATGCTGCAATAAGCATGCATGTGCAGGTATCTCCTTTATAAAGTGATTTGAGTTTCTCCGGGTGTAGTCCCAGAAGGGGCATTGCTGTGTAGTATGGAAGGTTGATTTTCAGATTTTATAGAAATCGCCACACAGTTTTCCATGGGAGTTGTACTAGTTTACATTCCCACCAACAGTATAGAAGTGTTCCCTTTCCCCCACATCCTATCTAGTAACTGTTGTTTTTTGAGTTAATGATGATGACCATCCTGACTGGAGTTAGGAGATGTCTCAGTGTGGTTTTAATTTGCATTTATTTGATGATTGATGAGACTGAGCATTTCTTCATGTATCTATTGGCTGCTCATGTGTCTTCTGCTTAGAAGTGTCTATGCATATCCTTTGCCCATTTTTAATAGGATTGTTTGTTTTTTTCCTTTCAGCACGTTTGAGTTCCTTGTAGATCCTAGATTTTAGGCCTTTGTCAGATTTACAGTTAGGGAATTTTTTTTTCCCATTCCATGGACTGTCTCCCCACTCTCTTGATGATTTCTTTTGCTTTGCAGAAGCTTTTCAGTTTGATGAGGTCCCACTTATCTATCTTATCTTTTATGGCTTTCACTTTTGGAGAGCTGACCAGGAATCTATTGCCTATTCCAATTTCCATAAGGGTATTTCCTACATTTTCTTCTAGGATTCTTATAGTTTGAGGATATACATTTAGGTCTTTGATCCATTTAGAGTTGATTTTTGTGTATGATGATAGGTAAGGGTTTTATTTAAATCTTCTGCATGTGGTCAGCCAGTTTTCCCAGCACCATTTACTGAATAGGGTCTCCTTTCTCCATTGGTTGTTTGTGGAGGCTTTATTGAAGATGAATTGATTGAGAAATTGAGATTTTGCTTCCAGAGTCTCTGTTATGATCCATTGGTCTATATGCCTGTTCTTGTACCAATACCAGGTTGTTTTGATTATTGTAGCTTTATAGTAGAGTCTGAAGTCTCGAAGTGTGATACTTCCCACTTTATTTCTTTGCTAAGGATTGTTCTGGCTATTCGTGGTCTTTTATGTTCCATATGAATTTCTGTATTGTCATTTCCAGCTCTGAGAAGAATGATGTTGGTAATTGAATGGGTATTGCGTTAAAGCTGTAAATTGTCTTTGGTAGGATGGACATCTTAACAATGTTAATTCTTCCAATCCATGAGCATAAAATATGTTTCCATTTGTTTGTGTCTTCTTGGATTTCTTTGAGCAGTGTTTTGTAGTTTTCATTGTAAAGGTCTTTCAGTTCTTTGGTTAGGAAGATGCCAAGGTATTTCTTTTTTGTGTGTGGCTATTGTGAATGGGATTGTGCTTTTTAATTGGATTTCTGTCTGTTTATCATGGTTATGTAGGAAAAGAACTCTAACTTTTGCTTACAATGTAATTTATCAGAAATCGGGAACAATTATAGAATATTACCTTGATATAGGAATAATAACACCAAATAAGAAATGATGTTCAAATTAATTAAAGGACTAATTTCATTCATTTAGCAAAATTTATTGTTATATTTTATTGAGTGTTTTATATTTATTGTAGATTATTAGAATATTATTAAGAAAAATATTTTCTTGCACTGTATATTGTTTTTAGCAGCTAATTTGTTTGCACTAATATGGTAACTCTTACTTTTATCACTAACCTAATAGGAATTAGGATTGAAAACATTTGATACAAATCCTAAAAATGTATCTTCTAAAGAAAGTGAAATTATGAAACCTGCATGTTTTTATACCATCTATATCATTATAAAAGTGATACTCTTTACTTAAGCCACAACATTTAGATAAGAAAGAATTTGTGCTCCTCAAAGAAATTTAACTAGTTTTTGCATCTCAAACTGAATTTTTATCATGTAATTATTGGGGATAAAATATATGAATTATCAGATAATCAAATAAAAATATGTTGTTATTTAAATTGTATTTTGTTATTAAATATGAATGAATTTTATATACATACTATTACTTACTATATCTGATATTCTAAAAGAAACATTGACAAGATTTGATGCCCAGTTGAATACAAGGGATACTAAAATTGAATATGTTTTTACAATTTAGGTGGAAAGTAGTGGTGAAACAAAAAAGTCAAAAGAAAGGGGAGAACTTGCAAGTTAATACTTTTGAAACTTAGGCAATTTATTTAGACTACCCATGGCTCAATTTACTCATCTTTTAAATGAGCACATAAGAGTATACATGGTGTATCATGTACAATTGTAAATTAAAGAGATAATTCATTTAAAATACTTAACATAGTGCTTGATCCATATTACTAATAGATTTTAGTTACTTTTATTATTATGAATGTTTTTAATGGCATTATAACATTCATAATAACATGGTAGGTTTGAGGTGATTTTTGTAACTCATGTTAAAATTCTTATGTGTACAATTGTCTGAATGAAATTCAGATAAATAGGTACTCAGACTATATCTAAAATAGTAATTATCAGTATCATATTTTTAAGAGTTACACTTTTAACCTGGGTAAACAAGAAACATGTAACCACTATGATAATTCAGACTGTTAAAGTGTTTCTTAACTTCAGTAGTATTGGCATTTTCGGCTGGAAAAATATTTGTTAGTAGAAAGGTGTCATATAAATTGTAGGATATTTAAACAACATTCCACTAAATGCATGCTGAGTGGTGAAAACAAAAAATATCACAGGACACTGCCAAATATCCCCTTGAGGGCAAAAACATCCTGGTTGAGAACCATTAGACAAGAGGAAATCATATAGGTCTCTTCAAATATATGAAGTTCTAGCATATAGCACACTGATTCAGTTTAATCCAAAAGACAGCACTGATTTATAAATGTTAGAGCATTTTTATAGTTTGAGCTAACTAAAAATAGCCTACACTAATTTGTGAGTCAGCAAATTCTCAACTAAGTATTTAATTAGGTGCTGGACCACTATCAGAGCTATACTGGGAATTTCTTTCCTGGGAGAAACTTTGAACTAAATAATCTTTTAGATCCTCTTTAATGATTTTGGCAGGTCTAAGGATACAGATTTGTAACATTCCAGTTAGAGATCATAGTTGAAACCAGGAAGAACAACCGAACTTTCTACATGCAAACATGCAAACAAAAGAAAGAACAGTTTTATGAACTGAGTTTTAAGGAATGTCTGTAATTTAAAAGGGGGAATCTGGAATGTAACCTACCTCGTTGTCTCTACTTGTGTACAGTTTTCTAGAAAACTAGGGGAAAAAAGTATCCAAGAGAGAGCTTAAAGAATGAATTATTGGTATTGTCAATTGTGTAGTGAAAGTCTGTTGATAGAGAAGAGACCAGTTTATTTAATTTCTATAAAGTCGTGATGAAGCTAGTAACTTCAAAATCTCTGACAATTGGATTCCTCTTTTCTAAAATCAGAATTCTTATAAAACAAAACCCAGTCATCAATGTGAAGTATCTAGCACAGCGTCTGGAATGTGCATCAGTGGATAAGTGCTACAATTGTCATAGTCATTGTTGAAAAAAAAGTTCTGAGAAAAGTATCCCATACAATTTTAAATATTCATCATTATTAATATTGACATTTTTGTTAGTATACAAGCAAGTCAGACACCAGACTACAAGGAAATTGATGTGAAAGTGGCTGAATTGACCACTTGCTCAGTAAACTAGAGAAAAGTACAGGGTCAATAAGGGTAGATTACTGTTTTTAATTTTTAGGACATATGAGACTTGTGTACTTTTGAAAATTTAAAGTAAGATGGATTAGAAAGAAAGAGCTTGAAAATATTAGGGAAAACGGTAACTATGCTTTTTTAAAAGGCACCTCAGTGGTTAGAAAAGTTGTGATCACTGACTTTTAAAAAACATCAATTCCCTTTGATTCTAGAGAAAGGATTAGAGAATGGATATGGAAACAGAATGGTTGTGAGATGGTGGGCAAGTTCTGAGCTCTCAACAGATGGGGAGGAAAAAAGTTGAAGCTTAAGTAGCTAGATTTAAAGTTTGATACTACCACTTACTCCATGTGTAACAATAAGAAAGTAACTTCAAAATCTCTGATAATTGGATTCTTCTTTTCAAAAATAAGAATGATATACTCTATCTGGAAGACTTCTTATAAAACAAATTCAGTAATCAATCTGTAGTATCTAGCACAGCATCTGGAATGTGCATCAATGGATAAGTGCCACAATTGTCATTATCATTGTCATCATCATTGAAGAATAGTCCACGGTCTTCTACTTTGAGTGAGGCATAAGGCCTGACAAGAGTGGAAAATGTCAGAAATTGCCACAGCGTATGAGTGAATCAATTGACAAATGCAATGATTATCAATTAAGGATGAGAACCAGGTTTATTTGTAGTGGCCAGTGACCAGTGAATTTGTAGTTTCCCAGATCTGTTCATTTCTGGATCTTCTCATAGTATAATCTGTGACCACAGAGCAAAGGAGGAGGAAATCAACAATGATGCAGGGTTGGAACTAATTAATCAGATTCATATCAATCTTTGTTATTTTGATAATTGACAGGCTTATGTCATGGCTAACAAAGTACCCTGCATTATTATAATTATTGCATATGGTATCTAATATATTAGACCAGAAACATGAAAATTATAGCTAAATTATTTCTTAATTTGAATATTAGCATTTACGGGGTTTCTCAGCCTCAGTCTACTGACATTTTAGACTGCATAATTGTTTGTTGATGGGGACAGTCCTGTGCATTGTCCAGTGTCTCGCAACATCCCTGGCTCTACACACTAGATGCAAGTTGCAACCCATTTTCTGTCGTGACAATAAAAAACATCTCCAGACATTGCCAAATGAACCCTAGGGGGAGGAAGCATAAGCACCTTTAGTTGACAACCACTGGAGTATGCTTATATCTAAAATAGTTGGAAATAAAAATAAAATGAATAATATATGTGACATTTGAATTTGTAAAATTGCCATATTTTAGGACTCATAACAATTGTAAAATATTTTCCTTGTGATTTTGTGTTTCTTCATAAGACCAGTGAAATAATAAATTTACATTCCAACAGAGAAAATTGTAAAGAAAAATTATAATGTATAGCAAGGAAGATAAATATTTTTCTACCTATATGCTTTAATTTTGCTTGATAAAGCATTTTAAACATTGCACATTTACCCTTTTTTTTGCTTGGATTATTTACTTAGTCAAAGCGATTACTTATATATTTTTAAAACTTTAATGCATGCGTTTATTATTTGATTACATATTTCAAACATGTTTTGAGCAAAAATTATTTGTTTTATTTTCCAGTTGTTTCTTATCCTTATTACTGGTGGCTGCTGTGGTATGGAAGATCAAACAAACGTGTTGGGCTTCTCGACGGAGAGAGGTATCAGTAACATTATTTAATCTTTTGTCTAAAGGTCTGAGCAAACACATGGATCTCTACTGTCTGTTAATTAGCATAGGTCTTTCAAAAACAGATTTTCAAATCATTTTTACTTATTAATATTTTTTAAATCAATTTAATATTTTTAAGCTTTAAAGAAACTTTAACACTGTCATTTTAAGTCAATACCTGTAGAAGTATTGGTTAGTTACAAAGAGATTTTAGAAATGATATTAGTTTTTAGAAATGATTAAATGATACAAATATTAATTCAATTATATAATTTGTAATATATTTAATTTAAGTATTAGTTATGTGATTAAAACAACTTATTTTTCATACGTGTCTCTATTACAATTTTAAAAATTCTGAATGAAATTTATTTGGGGTTTTAGAAAAAATATAACTCCTAGAAATTTATTATAATATTCTTTTTTTGGTAATAAAATCTTTTACATTTTTGATATCTGACTATTTGAGTGTGTTTAAAGAGCGCATCAATTCGATACATTTCTGTGTTAGATTTGATCACATGTTTCTTATAATCCTGAAGTTGATTTTTGAAAAAGTAATATTCTTACAAAATAGCAAACTAATTATATAAATGTTAGATAAATATAGTCTTTTAACTTTGTATGTGTTAGTTAACTGAAAACAATAGAAACATCATTGTCTGAAGAACAAAAGTATGCAATCGATTTATTGTTCTATACTTCAAATAATCAAAAAGCCAATTTCCGTTTTTATTATTATATTATTATGCTGTACTCAATTAGAATTAATGTTACTATTCTGATGTTAGTATTATTAGTATTTTATTTACTATTGTATTTCTCAGTGTATTTTTATATGTATAGTTTTGTGCAATGGTATAAACAACAATATATTTGCTTATTGTCTTTTTTACACATATAAAAATATAATATTTATAGATATTTTTAAACAGTCCAGTATGTCCTAAACTTTAGAATTAATGAATGATATGAGTTCTTGATTATTCTATTTATAATATATTTGCAAAATTGAATTCCTCCCTACCTCCAAATAAATCATTCATCTTAATCCTCTGCCTCTCTGATTTTCTATGTATGAACAGTGCTACATCAATGAAAGTTTACTTGGAATGGTTCCATGATAAATAATCTAATTGAAAAGGAACTTATTAAATATAAATATATAAATATTTGGCAAGAAGTGAAATTCTGTATGGATGTAAACAATCTTCTGAACATGTGAAAAGATACATTACAATAAAATTATAGATTCAGGGAGGAAAAACCATAATTATAGGCAGACAATGTGAAGGCTTTCTATAATGGAATATGGCAAGTGACAATTCAAGTCCCTAAACATTAGAAAAGATGGCAGAATTAATCAGGGAGTTCACTGCATTATGATGAGCACTAGTTAAATATCTGATCTCTAAAGTCTGTAAAATGCACTTATATAGATATAGCATTGTGAAGAGATCAACGTATAACTCTGCCATTAACTGACAGCAGAATATGAGTTAAGTAGTCTAGTTGAATTTTCTTACCTCTAAAAAGAAATGTTTGTACTGTATAATTAATTCCCAATTTGTGGTCTTTAGAGCCTTAGAAATATTTGTTTGTAGTGGCTAAATTTCAAAACAATATTTGATATTTGTAAAAATGAATATGAATAGTTCATTCATTCATACTTCTCAAGATGACAAATTAATTTTGGTTAATATTATATCACCTCAATGTGGTAATTCTGCTATTACATATTATTGGATACTCTGGCAAGCTAAAATTACTTTAACTTTAAAAATATGAATATGAATTTGTATTTTGATTAGAAACCAAAATCTTTCAAAATATGTTTTATACAGTGAAAGGACAAAGGAGAAATAATAGAGGGGAACTAGATTAGGTCCACTGAACTATTTCTAATCTATGTTTATAAATATTACTATTGTAATTCCAACACTTTGAGGAGGCTAAAGCAGGAATATTGCTTGAACTCAGGAGTTCAAGATCAGTCTGAGCAACATAGTGTGACCTCGTCTCTACAAAAAATAAACAACAGCCAGATGTGATAAAACACATTTGCAGTCCCAGCTACTCAGGAGGGTGAGGGGGAAAGATTTCCTAAACCCAGGAGATGGAAGCTGAATTCAACATGACAGTGCCATTGTACTCCAGTCCGAGTGACAGAATGAGACCCAACTCAAAAAAATAAAAACAAAAAAAAGTACTACGTCCTCTGGATATTTCTTCAATATAATGACCTTCTTTCCAAAACTTATTTAGGTAATCCTTCTTTCTGTTAAAGAATATAATATTGCTTGCATTAAATTTGCTACCTCTACAGAAATAGAAAATGTATCTTATTGAGAGGTTATGTCATACTATAATATTGTATGTTTAAAAATATTTTGACAGGCTTTCTCAAATTTTATTTTACTAAATTCCTTTAAATATAAAATTTTAAATGTCTTAGATCATTCATATATTGGTATCCAAAGTAAAAGTGACAGTTGTTTTTGATGACTATCAGATTTATTATTAGATAATTTTTTTATTATTACAACTGTCCCCTCTTATCCATGGCTTTAGTTACCCACATTCAATTGTGGTCCTAAAATACTAAGACATTTTGACAGAGGGAAAGAAAGAGAGAGTGATAGCGGTGAGGGAAGTGACAGAATAAGAAGGCAACCAGATTTGTATAACTTTTATTATAGCATTTTGTCATAATTATTCTATTTCATTGTTTGTTATTGTTAATCTCTTGTAGCTAATTTATAAATTAAACTTTATCATAAGTATGTATGTATAGGGAAAAACATGGCATACATAGGGTTCAATATTATCCATAGTTTCAGACATCCACTGGCAGTATTGGAGTGTATCCCCATGGATAAGGGGGGACTCCCATGTTAAAAGATTTTTTTCTGATTTGGTCTAATGATCCCAAGAGACTTTGAATCTCACTAGTTGTAGTTTATGTGATAATTCTATCTTTAGACTTTATGTTAGTGGAAGTATAAATGTATTTTTAATTTAATCCTCTTATTATTCAGTTTTAACCATTAGATTAACTGTAATATTCCCAAGGGAAAAGAGTCTGGTATTTTTTCTTAATGTTAATATGCTACTTTCTGTCCAAAATATTAAGAGATAAATTATTATAAAATTCAGAGCACCCCTATGATTAGCAGAATGATAATTCATCTGTTATAGTATGTGAAAATTACTTAAAGGATTCTTCCTTAGAATTTTTGTAGTTTTGTTACAGCAATCCTACTAGTTGCTTTTCAAAATATATAGTGACTGCTTTAAATGAAAATTTAAAATTTTTAAATATATTCTGTTAATTCAGCTAGTCATATTACTTTTTTAAGTGTTTGAGGCTTTGGTTTCTCGTAAGCACAGACATACATTTTTGTGGTACTATTTTAATATGAGACCTATTATAAATGTTATAACTTTTGAATAACACCCCTGAGACTTCAGGAATTCATAAAAACAAAAGAGGACTTCAATTTTAATATAATCCCTTCATATAGGAGCTCCAAGCTCATTTCTATAATAAGCCTACTAAGAAGTTAAAAGCTTTCTTTGGGGATGTGTTAATGAATGGAAACAATAAATGGATATTGAAATATTAGAATACACTAGAAATATGAATTCATTTTTATAATGTGTTCTTTTTACAGAGGTGTTGAAAACATTTAACTTCAATGGCATATTCAATTTTAGTTAGCTATCAAGTTACTAAAATATGTGTTAGAAGCAAGTGTATGTAGAAAGGAGTCTCTTGACATATCTTCATGCTTAATAAGCCTCAGTTTTAAACTAAAATTTGAATTTTAATAGGTCATAGGCATTAAACGATGAATATATATAATAGTTCCTTACAATGAAGATCTTTAATCATATAATTGACTAAAACGAGTGAAAATATCATGCATGTCTTAATAGATAGAAGTTACATTTTTTTCACTTGGAAACATTTAAAAAGAAGGACCCTAAAAAAATCAAAATTGTCTTTTGAAGAGCAGGCCCTCTATAGTACCCTTGGAATTTATTCCTCTGGATCAAATGGTTAATCAAAGTTTTTATCTGGTAGTTTTGTGAAGGTTGCACTACGATTTGTGGAAGAAACATCTTAAGTTGTGGCAAACAGGTGACTGGTTCTTCCACCTTAACAACACATCTGTCCACACTGCACTGAGTGTTCAGCAGTTTTTGACCAAAAATGATCCCCTGCCTCACACCCCCTATTCACCCAGTCTTGCCTCTAGTGACTTTTTATTTTTTTTATTTTTAATATTATTATTATTATTATTATTTTGTCTCCTTGGATGAAAAAAGTCCTCAAAGGGAAACATTTTGCTGATTAGGAACAGGTGAAACAAACAAACAAACAAACAAAAAACATCAGAAGCACTAACAGGCATCAAGACTGATGAGTTCAAAAACTGAAAACTGTTTTGATCAGTGGAAAAAGCTTCTTGATAGGTATATTGCATCAAATGAAGAATATTTAGAAGGCGTCTGAAGTTTAAACACGTAGGAATGAATACACAATTTTTATAGAGAATTTTTTTGTCTTTTCTTGTATTCTTTTCTTGTATTTTGAGTGGCTTAACTGTCATATGTCTCTGTTTAACTGCAGTGTGCATAGAATAAAAGATACGTAGGAAAAAGTAGGGTTACTTTTACATCAACTTCATATTACTAGTTAGTCTGAGTATTTGAATGGTCACTACATTTCTTGGACCAGCAATTTTTCCTTCTTTAATTCTCTTAAATTTACAATTCTCTAAAAATTTTAAAAGCATCTTAATGTAGAACTTTATCACTTTGTTTTATGTTTTAAAGTATATTATGCTTTTCTTTTGCTTAAAAGTCAACACAAAAATTTCCTGGGATGAAACATTGTCCAACAAATGGTTGAACCTGATGTCATAATGTTCTACTTTCCATACATTTTCATGATCAGGAAGTATAAAGCCTAGATTTGCATTTATCATTATCACACTGAAATTTGGGTGAAAAATAACAAACTAAAACCCACAAATACAGTTTTAGTAGTTTTGATTAACTAATTGCTTTTCTTGAAGCTAATGTGTTAGTTCTTTCCTTCTTAAACCTAATTGTTTTATGGGCCTAAAAACAGATAAGAAATGATAATATTAAATTAAACTTTAGTAATGGCATTTTATGGGTAAAATAATTGATTAAAATACATTATCTGATGTTCTAAATGTTTGGTGAATGGGTTAACATCGAAATAATATTAATGCAATGCATTAAAGTTTTACAAATTGAAGTATTCTGTCTCCTTAGACACTTGAGTTATTTACAGGGAGGGGTTTGAGCACAGAATAGAGTCATGAGAAAATGCTATTTTGAATGAGAAATTAATATTAATTATGTGCTTCATTCAAACCTCTGTAGAATTTCTTAGTACTTACAAAATCTGTATTTTATATAATGTTTAAACATTTTAATATATAGATAAAGCTTTCCATTAAACATATACTTTTAAAAATCATTAGTATCACTCGAATGCCTGCAGTTAATGGCCTCAGTCAACTTATCATTTGCTTTTTACTGAGTATCAAACTATAATCATTATCATTGTATTAATTTTGTGCTTTATCCTATGGGCTTAGAAATTACATGTGTTCAGCATGCCTATTTATATTATTATAGTTTTAAAATCAACACGACTCTAAAATAACTTGAATTGAGAATCAAATCTATATGGGACTATAGGATTTGAAAGTTAGCTGAGTCGCCTTGTAAACCTATTTTCAAACATCTTATTGCAAATATAGTGCTTTCATTTTGCTCAGTTCAACAGAGGTGTATTGATCTCTTGCTGTGGTACAAAGAAATTGATAAATTCTGAGGATCTAAAGAAAATGACATAGATCCTATTTATAGGGAATTCAAAGGTTTCAAACACTTTCATATAAGACACACACACACACACACACACACACACACTTATACAGTTATTAGGAGAGCACCTGAATTTACTTTATTGTGATATTATCTATGCAAGAATATGGTATCTTAAAAAGTTTTCTGGAAATGATATTAGTGAATATGAACTGTTTCATAATTATACATAGAATTAATATCCACAAAATCTGAAAAATAAAAAACTTTATATACAGTAATAAACTGTATATACAATATTAAAAACTTGCCTAAAATCATAATTTTTAATTTATTATATATTATTGTGTTCATAGTTAGATTCAATTATTTAGCTAGATTAATAAATGACCATGGAATTTTCTTTATAAATTTTAATCTGACTAATTATTAAATCTTATGTTTCTATACACTCAAATGAATATATCTCCATATATATGTCTGATATATTTATGTGTGTGTGTTTTTATAAGTAAAAAATGTTGTTTATCTAGAATTCAAATTTAACTGCACATTTATATATACATACATATATATATACACACACACACACATATTTTTTTTTTTTGAGTTGGAATCTCACTCTGTTGCCCAGACTGGAGTGCAGTGGCCGCTCCTGGCCACCACAGCCTCGACCTGTTGGGCTCCGGCGATCCTTCCGCCTCAGCCTTCCAAGTAGCAGGAATTACAGGCATGTGCTACCACGCCCGGCTGATTTTTTGATTTATTGTAGAGCTAAGGTCTTGCTGCCCAGGCGGGTCTCGAACCTGCAGGCTCAGGCAATCCACTTACCTCAGCCTCCCACAGGCGCGGGATTACAGGCTGAGCCACCGAGCCTGGCTTACATATATATTTTTTCCCTCAATCTGGCAACCTTATTTTCAACACAAATGCTCTCCCTGTAGCTAAGTTGAGTTCAACCCCATAAAATCCATAGGAATTGAGAGAGGGAGAGAAAGAGAGAAATAAAGAAAAATAATTTCCTAAAGAAGAATCTTGATTTGTTTTCAAAACAGGAGGGAATTATACTGGGCATGCAAAAATAAAAGAATATTTGAAGCCAGATACTTAACAAAAATAGTATTTAATCCTCATACTAAAAAATATATTTGCCTTTTACCTATATAAGGAATTTGCAGAAACTTGAGCATAATGCTCAAAGCCTGCGGCTAGTACATGGAGCTTTAAAACTGTCTGTCAGATTCCCAAATCCAAGCTCTTTGAACCACATAAAGAATAGCCTGAATTTAAACAGTCTTGATTTTCTAACTGACCACGTGTAATGTAATCTATGCATCTGTTTCTTCTAGGGGAGATATGTTGTGTTTCATCTAATATTATGACACAGTCAATAATTATTTGAGATAACATTTGGAAAGAAAAAGTGGTTCCTATTTAACTATGGCACAATTCTCTCTTACCACTAATATTTATTTTATTTTGCACTTACTGAAAGGGCCCTTATAGAATTATATATATATATATAATATAATATTATATATGTACACACACACACACACACACACATTTATACAGTTATTAGGAGAGCACCTGAATTTACTTTATTGTGATATTATCTATGCAAGAATATGGTATCTTAAAAAGTTTTCTGGAAATGATATTAGTGAATATGAACTGTTTCATAATTATACATAGAATTAATATCCACAAAATCTGAAAAATAAAAAACTTTATATACAGTAATAAACTGTATATACAATATTAAAAACTTGCCTAAAATCATAATTTTTAATTTATTATATATTATTGTGTTCATAGTTAGATTCAATTATTTAGCTAGATTATTTATAATAAATGTTATTTATATGTATACATTGAAAGTAAAATAAAAGCAAAATAAATTGGTTAAAGTGTATTAAAACTTGTTCACTTTCATGGTCTAAATTTTTATAAAACACTTTTTGAATCAGGTGAAAATGTTTTGTATGTTTCTCATGGTATAATTGTCTATAATCAAGTTTATGCCTGTGCAGGCAATGACAACTACATCACAACTGTCATCTGGCCAGCAGACATTGTACGATGACATTGATTGCAAAACACATTAGATTTCAGAGATATTAAAAATGTGAAAAAATATGTCTTCAAATCAATAAAATATGGTAGGTCTACCTTACAAGGTTTTTAGTACTAAGAAATGCATGCTAACTGCCTACTCCACTGCATTTTACCAGGCTTCAGTAAATGTTAGCTGTTACTATTGTTGATCATATATAGTAGAAAGAATGATTTGCATTGTGTTATATATTAATATTACTATCAACAACTCCTATTTATCTTGGACTCCTCTACTCTGCCTTATCTACTTTAACACAGTGATTCTCAATCTAGTACACCTTTAGAATCACCTTTTAGATCTTTTTTTAAAAGTGTGTGTGTATATGCTTATGTATATGTGTGCCATTCTACTGTCCCTCTGGTCAGACCTATAAAATCAGAATTTCTATAAGTGAGGCTCACCTTGGGGTGTGTGTGTGTGTGTGTGTGTGTGTGTGTGTGTGTGTGTGTGTGTTTTAGTTAGAGTCTCACTCTGTCACCCAGACTGGAGTGCAATGGCCGCTCCCGGCCACCGCAGCCTCGACCTGCTGGGCTCCTGCTATCCTTCCGCCTCAGTCTTCTAAGTAGCCAGAACTACAGACGCGTGCTATCACGCCCGGCTAATTTTTTTATTTGTATTGTAGAGGTGCGATCTCGCCAAGTTTCCCAGGCGGGTCTCGAACCCGCGGGCTCAGGCAATCCACTCACCTCAGCCTCCCAAAGCACTGGGATTACAGACTGAGCCACCGACCCTGGCTGACTCTTCAATTTCTAATGTTAAGTTTGAGACACGTACTAGACGTCTGAATAGATATGCCAAGGAAGCAGGAGTTGAGTCTGATATGAAGAAACAGAACTGAGCAGGAGAGATACATTTGGGATTCTTAGCACATGGATGGCATTTAAAACCATAGGACTAGATGAAATGACCAAGAGAGAAGGGTTAAGCCCTGAGACATTCAATTTAAGAAGTCAGAGAGAAGACAAGTAATCAGCAAAAGTACTGAAAAACAACTACCAATAAAGTTAGAGAAAAACTGTGAGCACTTGAAAGATGAAGAAACACTGTATAAAAACGATAGGGTTAGCAGTTGTCTAAAAGGCTACTGGTGGATCAAGTAAAATGGTACCTGAAAATAGACAATTGAATTTAGCCACGTAGAAATAATTGGTAGAAGCTGGGCCTGTACTTCCAGCACTTTGGGAGGCTGGGGTGGGAGGATCACTTGAGGCCAGGAGTTCAAGAGCAGCCTGGGCAACATAGTGAGATCCTTTCTCTACAAAAAATTAAAAACACTTAATAGGGTGTGTTGGCACATGCCTGTAGTCCTAGCTGTTTGGGAGGTTGAGATGGGAAGATTGCTTGAACCCAGGAATTTGAGACTACAATGAGCTATGATCATGCTACTGCACTCTAGCCTATGTGACAAGAATAAGACTTTGTCTATAAAACAAAGAAATAAAAGAACTAATTGGTGACCCTAACAATATCAATTTTAGTGGATCAGTGGAGGTAAAAGCATGATTGAAATGTGGTAAGAGATAATAGGACAAGATAACTTCTAGAGTGGCAGCAAGATAAACTCCTGAGACCTACTTCCCAGGCAAACAACCATAACTGGTGAAAATTATTTAAAAATAAACAATCATCTTAAATCTCTGGAAATTGTCTTAAGTGCATACAGCAAATGAAGAAACGTTTATTCAAGAAAATCGACTAAACCTCAGTAAGAAGAGAAAACCTATAGAATTTTATCCACAACCTTCTCCATTCCTAACCATCTTGGCTCACTCTGACCAGCATTTCTTATTAGCTCCAGCTTTGTATTGCAGAGACTCTCCTCCAGGCTAAGTCTGACTCTTCCCTTAGTGAGCCCCTCTTGTAGGGCAAGAAGCTCTTCCTGAAGCATGGTAGAATGAGAAAACCAGGGCCCTGGTCTCCTTCACTCCCCCTTGTTCATAGAGTGGATATTTCATGCCTGAGGAGAGAATATGAAAATATACCTACTACCCTGCTTAACCCACTACTCATGAAGCAGGTGAATTACTCCAGAGATTTATGGGCCACTGGCCCCACCATTAGCTCTAGAACTGGCACAAACTAGCAAAACTGATAACAAAAAAGAAAAAAGAAAAAAAGAGAGAGACAAAATCTGAATAGACCTATAGCAAGCAAAGAGATTGCATTTGTAATTTTAAGATTTCCCACTAGGCACATCAACATTCCATTTGCAACAAGCACATCTACTACTGCCTGGATCTTGCTTTCTTATTTTTTTTTTCTTTATTAAAGAGATCTTTCCAGTGCTCTTGTGTCCCTTAGAAATACTCTTTCTTGTTGGTGTGTATGTGTCTGTTTGTGCACCTCCTAAAATGTTGGTACTACAATAAACTCCAGGCCCAGCTTGTATATTTCATGCCCCAGCCCTACAATCAGCCTTCTCTCAAGAAGCTCTGTTTGTTTGTTTAATTGGAGTATACATATTTTCTAGATTTTGATTTCTGAGTACCATTCATCAATGAAAGGAGCTTGGATATAAATCACATGATAATCTCAGTAGATATAGTAAAAGCATTTGAGAAAATCCAACAACCTTTTATTATAGCAATATGCAGCAACTAGGAATGAAAAGGGACTCCATAACCTGATAAATGGCATCTGCCAAAAACATGTAGCATCATAGTTAAGAATTTATTTTTAACATGAATCCAATATAAAAAGTGTTGACTAATATAGTATGTTGAGTATTTTGAGTCTGAAGTCCACTATTCTATTGTAACCAATACAAAATGTTGTAATCAATACTTTGAACAAGGGAAGAGAATCAAATCTTGATTTTTCATCCCACAGCCGATTCAACCTCTTTTTTTTTTTTTTTTTTTTGAGTTGGAGTCTCACTCTGTCACCCAGACTGGAGTGCAGTGGCCACTGCAGCCTCCACCTGCTGGGCTCTGGCGATCCTTCCTCCTCAGCCTTCCATGTGGCTGGAACTATAGGCGCGCGCTACCACGCCCAGCTAATTTTTTGATTTATTGTAGAGATGAGGTCTTGCCAAGTTGCCCCGGCGGGTCTCAAACTCGCGGGCTCAGGCAATCCACTCACCTCAGTCTCCCAAAGCGCGGGATTACAGGCTGAGCCACCGACTCGGCTCAAACTCATTTTATGTGGCCTGTTTTTTCTTGTTCCTTGAGTAGCTAGAGATGAAGATGATTTTTTTTCTTTTTTATTTCGTTTTTTTCCCCAGACATATCTTTTCCATTTTGGGGGCAATTTGGTATCATAAAATATTCCTCTAGTAATGGAAGAAATTTTTAGACATCATCTCTTTATCAGAAATAAACATGGGCAAGCATCATTTTTTATACCTTTTACTTGTTTTATATCTATTTTTAATAGGTGATACATCTTTGTATGTCAGAAGTCAAAATTTTTACCAGTGTTGCACAGTCTTTGTAATTCTCTCCAACCAACCAGTGTTATCAGGGGTTTTTTTAATGTATATTCTTCTGAAGTTATTTAATATATACAGAAGCAATGTGAACATACATTTTTATTATACATTATCTACACTAATGATAGCATACTCTGTGTACCCTGTTTTTATATATTTTGGCATTTAACTTTAAAATTCTAACAAATTGTTATAATTCTATATTATTTACCAATATAAAAATAGCATTTCACATCTATTGATAAAGAGTCAAAATGTACAAACTATTATCTTCATAGTACTTCACATTTTGGCCATTTTATATTCTTATTTCTGTTTACTATTTATTTCTGCAGTAGAGTAATGCACTTAGAATATTCTTTTAGAGAGATATTTATAAGAATTCCAGGATACCAATCCAGCTATGTAATTCTGGGAAATGATTTTTAGAATCACACTACAGTGGAGTACCTCTCAAAAACGACATGACTCTTACTCAAGTTTATAACAGTAATATAAGAAAAATGACTGAGAATTTCAGTAAGAAATTTAAGATAAAATTTCAGACTAAATTATAATGTAGATAATTAAATTAAAATATTGGCAAATTGCTTTAGACAATGTTGTAAATTCTTTGAAATATAAAAATAAATGTAAAATAATAGTAAAATTTGGCCTCTAGTACTTTTTCCTTTTATTGCAGAAAGATTATATAATTGTATGGTTTTATTTTATGCAAGTATAAATTTGTACCATATTATTGTTAAATAGTGGTACTGATTTATGGCACTCAAATGCTTACCTTCAACCTAGTACATTTAGAGTAATTAATATTTTCTACTTAGGCCCTAATTTCTTGCTTTGGAAATTGACTTACAATGACTTAGAAACATAGACTCTCTAACTACTGATAGTTTAAAGTACAATAGCATCCTAATTTAAAATCTATACATCGTCAATATTTTCAAACAAAATAAATAAGATTATAATGAAAAGCCTAAAAAGTAGTAATATATTTTTGAAATTACCCTTTGGAAAAAGAAGAAAGTGTTTAAGCATTGTAGTAATAAGATAAATCTGTGGGTCACATTACCTTACCTGAATCATGGACTAAATTTTAAGCTCTGTTATTGTATGTTTATAATACATTCATGTGTACATTAAAGGTTAGGATGAAACTATAAGAATTACCTAATTCTGTACAGAAACCATGTTCTGAATTTGTTTCTGAAATAAAAATATTGTATGTAAGCCTGGATTTATTATCCACTTAATGGAGATAGTAATTGTGTCTGCACTGAAACATCTGTGGTTTGATGATTATGTGAGATTGCCTTTCCTCTTGAAGTTAGGGATACAACCTTTAAGTGAAAGGTAATATTATAAATATGGATATTAAGCAATGGTTGCCAGGACCAAAGGTATATTGTGTTATTTCTCTGGCTTAATAATATCCTAACATTATAAACAAGCTCATGATACAATTTATTATTTAAATATACACATTGCAAATATTTTATTTTCTCCAGATTCCACTTATATAAATCTCTTATAATTTAATATCCTTCACAAATTTCATGTTATTACTAATACTGCACTTAACCTAGGTATTAGTAATAGATAAGTCTTAGCCTGAAATTGGCAGTAGCTTACTCTCTATGCTATATTATTTTATTTTATAATAGTGTTTCATGTTTTATAGTTTAGGGACAAAGTAACATTGTAATAATTTCTTTTATAGATACCACAATATTTTTGCTCCTGACATGACAGCAAATAAATCTTTCTGTTGCCAAATTAAAAAAAAAAAAGAAATTACCTTTTGACTATCTTCATTTTTAATTATTGCTATCTTAAATTTTTCTACTGCTATAAAGTGTTTTTTTAAATGCCAAGTTATCATACTAACATAACATTAATTTTCATTAACATGCAGGTCAGCAAAATCCTACTTGGTCTATTTCTTTAAAAGTGCCTCAGTAAAAATATTAACTTCTTGTTTCTATTTATGCCGAAGTACTGACATTGTTGACATCAGTGAGGTCTATAACTGGAACATCATCTTTGACTTTCAAAAACCATACATAATTGTTAAACAATTCCATATAAGACCCATAGTTTTCTAAGCAAAGAGAGAGAAATATGCTATTCTTAGAAATAGGTCTTGCATTATGTCATTTAGTATGAAGCATTTATCTCAAGTAGATGTGGACACTTAATTATTACTTTCAGAATAGTTATTTGCCTAACAGATGAGCTAACATAAATTAAACAGTAAATCAGTTTTGCTTACTTAGATAATTAGTAATTTACATATAACCTTTGGCTATTCTTTTATCTCAGGGTATTGATATAAGTTGCATAAAATTGTTTTCTATATAGAAAGTGCTTTGAAATGCAAAATCTAATTAAAATTCACTATTTTAAGACAGTTGTGTTGCTAAATGATACTATTGAGACAATTATGAATATCTGGAGAGTATGAATGGAGTATATAAGACAGCTAATTTATAACCTCTATGGATTACTTTAGGTTATTTTAGCAATCAGTTGAAACAAGTGAAACCCCAAAGTACTTAGATTGTTGAAAATATGCTGTATTTAGAAATAGTTATAGTTTTACTGTATTATAATACATAGCCTATTTTGAATTAAGGTACACATTAAAAGAAAAGTTTGTAAGATACACTAAGATTAGTATATAGAGGCTGATTGTGGTTGTAGGTATTCTGCCAGGAGCCTGTGACACATCCCAGGAGGCTGCTCAAGAGCTCTGAGCATTGACACATTTATAATCAATTAATGGAACATTTGTTGGTCAATAATATTCCAATTACTGTTTTGGAGAAGATATAGTAAATGATATACTTGTTTGTACAGCCAGGTCATGCAAAAAGTATTTTCCAGAACTTCCTATTTGCTTAACACACAATGTTTAGAAATTACGCAATATTGAGTAATCAACTCTGTTGTGTGTAATTTTAAAATTGAAAATTTCATAGTTTTGTAAAGATTGAGTGTAGAATCTCATGGGGACTGGAAATATGTAAGTTGTGAGATGGTAATTATCCAGAATATTAATGTCTTGAATCATAGTTTAGCAATCTTAGTATTTTACAAGTTGGAATTAATGCTTTTTTTAGACAACTATTCTATTTTTTCTTTAATATGTATAGTAAAATGAACTATTGTGTTTTAATTACTCATTGAAGTGTATTGGTGTAATTTTTTCCACATGAAAACATATTTCATTTTTTCCTGGAAATTAATAAAATTAGAGTTTGCTTAATGAAATTTCTTTTCTATTTAACTTTGCAGGATCTAGTTTATAAAGTAAAATACATATTAATTAAAAGTACAAACTGGGCTCGGTGGCTCAGCCTGTAATCCCGCGCCTTGGGAGGCTGAGGTGAGTGGATTGCCTGAGCCCGCGGGTTCGAGACCCGCCTGGGCA
>NW_007256389.1:16788-83171 GCF_000164805.1 Carlito syrichta | reverse complement strand
ACAGGCTGAGCCACTGAGCCCAGCTGCTTAGTCTATTTTTAATCTAAACTTTTAATCATAAACTGATTCAAATTTCATGTTAAGGTATAATTTGACATCAGTGCAGAAACATATTTTTTTCTTATTTTGTTAAAATATACTCACTTTTCATGTCTTCTACTTAGTAAATTACCTGCTCATTAGTGAACAACTAGAAAGTATTTTAATAACAGTTTAATTAGTATGGTGTAAACCAAGTAAATTCTTTGGAAAATGCTGGCAAGGTGAATCATGCATAATAAGTCACAGTCACAATGTCTGTAATCCCTTTTTGTTTAACCTTTATAAAGCCTGCATTGTCTTGCTACCTGATGAGTGAAATATTTGGTGGCAGCTTGAGTATTATCATCCTTTATCTAGTTGTTACTCTACTTAATATGCTTCATTATTGTGCCTAGAATTACTTTTTATTTTTCTTAAGATAAATGTTTGTTGAATTTCAAATGAAGGTGACTTTGATGCTGAAAGCTGGCAGTTAAAGATAACAGTGAAATAACTTTTTATGAATGTGGATACATAGAATCACGTCTGGCAGAGGTTATTGTCATACATAGTTAAGTGGCCAGCACACTTTAGTGCAGGCTATTATATCATGGTGATATGTGTTATATCATCTAGAAGTAAAAGAGGATATTATAAGTTCTTTCTCAATAATGAAGTTTGCAAGAAACAGAATAAATTCTATTTGACTTTACCCTTTTTTAAGTACTAAAATATTTAATATTGACAGTGAATGTAATAATCTGAATACAAAAGCACTAAACAAAACAAAGTATATTCATTTTTAAATAGAATGTCCAATTAGCAAAGCTGTACTTTAGCTTTTTGTTTTATTAAATATTTTAAATCAAAAATAAAATAAAATGCCAGCAACATAACTTTGGTGTAATATTTTCACTTCATATTGATCATAAAGCATATGTATTTATATCTACCATGTACTGGATGTTGCCCTAAATATCTTCACCAGAGTTTAGATTCTAAATATATAGAACTCTCAGCAAGTTATTAATGCATGGACAAAACTCAGCTTTTGTCTTAGCAAGAATACTAGGTGGTGTATAAAAAGAAAATGTGGATTCTTTTGAGCAATTTTTTTTTAAAAAACGTTTGGTTTTGGAGTTCAGGTTTAATTTTTATTAAATGTATTTGTTAAATTAAGTAACACATTCACCTAATTCTAACTTAGAAGAAAATTAAAAGGTATAAACTGAAGAATTTCGTATAGATAGTCGCCTCATGTACTCCTTTATCCCTGCTTTCATAAGCATTGTTTATTATCTGTCCTCCCATGTTTCTGTTACACAAATATCAATACATAAAAATATGTAAACCTATATTGCTCATTTATTATACAGAATAGCATATTTTTGTATTTTTAAAAATCTGATACATCAAGCAACATGTACATATATTTTATTTTTTTATGTATGTATCACCAAGAAAGAAAATATGTTGGCAGTTAAAGGATGACATGACATTGAGTAGATTGCAATTTCAGAAATATTAAAATATGAAAATTCTCACATGTTAGAGTGGAAGCAATATGGTATACACCCTCTACTATATACAAATCTTGTTACTTAACAATATCACCTGAATATCTTTCTATTGCAGACCTGCTTTATTCCTTTTTTTACAAGTGCACAGTATTTCATAGTATGATTATACCCTAACCTATTTAGTTCCTGTAAACAGACATTTGCTCTTTTTCAGTGTTAGAAACTTTGTACATTGCTCATTTAGTATGTGTGTGTACATGATTAAAATCCAAATGGGAGTGCTGGCTTAATGGAAATCATATCTGTAATTTTTATAGCTATTACCAGATTCCCCTCATAGGATTTCGATACTTTATTTTGTGGCCAATTGCTTGAAGAGTATATTGTCAAACTTTGAAATTTTGCCAACCCAGAAGTGAGAAACGATGTTGCAGTGGTTATAATTTTAACATTCTGAACAAGAGTAAAGCCGAGGATATTTTCCAAGTTTTAAGAACTTTTGTTTTTCTTTTTCAGAAAACTGTTCATGCTCTTTGTCCATTTTTCTACTAGACTGGTTCATTTTTTTATTCTTTATTTTTAGAAGCTCTTTATACTTAGGTAGATCTGCCTTTTGTCTCTGGTATGAGTTGTAAATATTTTTCTCAGTTTGCCATTTAATTCTTCATCTACTTTTTTTTTTTTTAAAAACAGTGTCTTAGTCTGTTCAGGCTACTATGAAAATACCACAAATTAGATTGCCTTGTGTAGGATGGACATCTTAACAACGTTGATTCTTCCAATCCATGAGCATGAAGTGTTTTTCCATTTGTTTGTGCCATCTTTGATTGCTTTGAGCAGTGTTTTGTAGTTTTTTTATTTTTTATTTTTTATTATGAAGTTGTGGGATACAGTTAAGGGTTAGGTATACTTTAATTGTAAAGGTCTTTTAAGTCTCTGGTTAGCAAGATGCCAGGGTATTTGATTTTTTTCTGGCTATTGTGAATGGGATTGTGCTTTTTATTTGGGTTTCTCTTTGTTTGTTGTTGGTGTACAGAAATGTGATTATCTTTTGCACATATACCCTGAGACTTTGCCAAAGTCCTTTATCAGTGCAAGGAGGTTTTTTGACAGATTCTCTTGAGTTTTTGAGGTATAGAATCATGTCGTCTGCAAAGAGGGATAAGTTAACTTCCTCCTTTCCTATTTGGATACCACTCATCTCTTTCTCTTGTCTGATTGCTCTAGCTAGGACTTCCAAAACTTTGTTGAAAAGGAAGGGTAAGAGTGGACATCCTTGTCTTGTTCCGGTTTTCAGGGATAATGGTTCCAATTTCTTTCTGTTTAGCAGTATGCTGGCTGTGGGTTTCTCATAGATGGCTCTTACTATTTTGAGATATGTTCCATTTATGTCTAGATGTTCATGGGGTTTTATCAAGAAGGGGTGCTGAATTTTCCACATCTAATGATATAATCATGTGGTTTTTGTTTTTACATCTATTGATGTATTTAATTACATTTATGTTCTTACCATTGTTGAACCAG
This sequence comes from Carlito syrichta, assembly GCF_000164805.1. NCBI lineage: Eukaryota > Metazoa > Chordata > Mammalia > Primates > Tarsiidae > Carlito > Carlito syrichta. The sequence continues at coordinate 80,106 of NW_007256389.1, read as the reverse complement.
CCCTGCATCCCAGGGATGAAGCCTACTTGGTCATGGTGGATGATTTTTGAGATGTGTTGTTGAATATGATTTGCTAGGATCTTGTTGAAAATTTTAGCATCAGTGTTCATCAAGGATATTGTTGGGTCTTTACCTAGGCTTGGGTGTCAATGTGATGTTAGCTTCATAAAATAATTTGGGTGAGTTCCATCTTTCTCAATTGGCTGGAATACTTTCAGTAGGATTGGTATCAGTTTCTCCTTGTTTATGTTTTATAGAATTCTGCTGGAAAGCCAACTGGTCCAGGGCTTTTTTCTGTAGGTAGTTTTCTTATGACATAGTTAATTTCCTGGATTGTTATTGGTCTGTTTAGGGTCTCGATTTCTTCTTGTTTCAATGTTGGGAGGTTGTATGATGTCAGAAAGTCATCCATTTCCTTTAGGTTTTTAAGTTTGTTTTCATATAAATGTACAAGGCAATCTACAGATTTAATGCAATATCCATTAAATTGCCAGCAGCATTCTTCTCAGACCTGGAAACAATAATACAGGAATTCGTATGGAAACGTAAATGACCAAGAATCACCAAAACAATTCTCAGCAAAAAAGAGCAGAGCAGGAGGTATCACATTCCCAGACTTTAAACTCTATTATAAAGCTACAATAATCAAAACAGCCTGGTATTGGTACAAGAACAGGCATATAGATCAATGGAACAGGATAGAGATTCCAGAAGCAAAACTCAAGTTCTCAACCAACTCATCTTTGACAAAGCCTCCACCATCAACGACTGAGGCGAATAGAACCTGTTCAGTAAATGGTGCTGGGAAAACTGGCTGACCATATGCAGAAGATTAAAACAAGATCCCTACCTATCACCATCCACAAAAATCAACTCTAAATGGATCAAAGATCTAAATGTAAAACCTCAAACTGTAAGAGCCTTAGAAAATGCAGGAGACACCCTTATGGAAATTGGAACTGGCTACTAATTCCTGATCTAAACCCCATGTCCCCATGCCATAAAAGATAAGATAGACAAGTGGGACCTCATCAAACTGACAAGCTTCCGCAAAGCCAAAGAAACCACTAGGAGAGTAGGGAGACAGCCCACAGTCTGGGAAAAAATATTTGCCAACTGTGTGTGTGAAAAAGGCCTAACATCTAGGATCTACAAGGAATACAAACATGCCGAAAAGAAAAAAACAAACAGTGCCATTACAAAGTGGGCGCAAGATATGAATAGGCAGTTCTCAAAAGACAAACAAGCAACCAACAGATACATGAAAAAATGCTCAGCCTCACTAGTCATCAAACAAATGCAAATTAAAGCTACACTGATATACCACCTAATGCCAGTCAGGATGACTATCATCAATAACTCAAAAAACAACAGATGCTGGAGAGGATGCGGGGAAAAGGGGACACTTCTACACTGTTGATGGGAGTGTAAACTAGTACAGCCTCTGTTGTAAACCGTGTGATGATTCTTAAAAGATCTAAAAATCGACCTTCCTTATGACCCCGCAATCCCCCTACTGGGAATATACCCGGAAGAACTCAAATCATTCTATAAAAAAGATACCTGCACATGTATGTTTATCGCAGCATTATTCATGGTGGCAAGAACGTGGAACCAACCGTGCTGCCCATTAAAAGAGGACTGGATTAAAAAATGTGGTACATATACATGATGGAATATTACGCAGCCATAAAGAACAAAATCCTAAACTTCACAGCAACCTGGATGGAGTTAGCTAAAGTCTATAATACTGAGTGATCTTTCACAGAAACAAAGAACTGAGTATCACATGTTCTCACTCATAAGCAGACCTTGAACAGTTATCATACTACTAAAAGAAAAAGTTTGGCAGTAGTGGGAAACTGCCGGGAGGGGGAACAGGGAAGCGGGATTGGCAGTAGTGGGAATCTGCCTGCGAGTGGGATGGGCACACCTCATCAACAAGGGTATTTGCATAATGAACATTTGTATAGAAATTTATTTCATATAGTTCTGTAGACTGAGAAGTCTAAGTTCAAGACGCCGGCAGATTTGATGTTTGGTGAGGGGCTGTTTGCTGGTTCATAGATGGCACCTTATACCTGTGTCCTCACATAGTAGAAGGAACTGTCTGTCTGTCATTCTTTTTTAAGAGAACTTAAAAAGGCTATGCCCTTATGATCTACATAACTCCCAGATCATTTGAGCCCAGAAATGTAAGGTTACAGTAAGCTATGATTATGCACTCCAGCCTAGGCTACAGAGCAAGACCAAGTTTCTTACATAGATAAAAATAAAAATAAAAATAAATTTTTAAAAATAAAGAAATAAACACCTCGCAAAGGCCTCATATCCCAATACCATCCACCTGGGGGTTAAGATTTTAGCATATGAGTTTCAGGGGACTTAAATATTTAAATCATAGTAAATATGATGATATTAGTTATGTTTAATTTCAAGTCTCTCAAACTTTTTAAATGGCTTCTTGAATTTGAATCATAATTTGGAATACTCTGCATACTTCAGTGTTTCAAAGAAATTCACCCTTGTTTTCAGTTAGAAATGTTATGGCTTCATTTTTGTATTTTTGTATTTACTTTTACTTTGGTCACCCCCAGTGACCTCAGTATCCAGATAGTCATGCCCTTGTGTAATCCCTATATTGACTCTAGAAGGGGGCTATGACTGCTTTGGTTGTAATGATGCATTGCCAGTTTGGGTTTAGCCCTTAATTATACTAGCAGTTCTTTTTCTTCCCTCTGGGGAGCTTACTAATGAGATGCTCCTTATTGGAAGCGAGTCACCATGTATAAAGGCAGTCCCAGTGGAGAGGTCTATATCAGCAGAACCAACATTGTTGGACAATAATCTAAACTGAGCTCACAGTTGGCCTTCCAGGTGACACAGGGTATTCAGGTGTGCCAGCCTTTCAGCACAGGTGAGCTCTCATTTGATCCTCCAGTGATTGCAGCCATTCCTGCCAACCCAGCAGATACCAAGTTGGACAGAACTTCCCAATTAGCACACAGACTTTTGAGAGAGAATGCACTGTTGCTTTAAGTCACGAAATTGTTTCAGACCACCCCCAAACTTAGTAACTTAAAACAACAAAAATAATTTGTTCTCTCACAAATTATTTTTGGACTCAGAAGAAATATTTCATCTCTTCCCCATGTGGCATCAGCTGGGGCAGCTCCACTGATGCTGTAGAATTTTTTTTTCCATTTTTTTAAAGATGTGCGGTAAAAGTCAGGATTGAGTACATACATGGTTTACATACAAGTGAATGTTGGGCCTCCCGTTGGACCTCACTTCACCTAGATTAGGATCAGGCATCCTTATTGATGTTATGTGTCCCCGTCTCCCTATCCTGGCAGTGTCCCATTACTCCTAATCCCTTTCTTGTAGTATTATGCTAGATATTCAGGGTCCACTTATGAGTGAGAACATGTAGTTCTCAGTTCTTTGTTTCTGTGATAGATCACTGAGTATGATAGATTCTATATTCATCCCAGTTGCTGCAAAGTTCAAGTTTTGTCCTTCTTTATGGCTGCATAATAATCCATCATATATATGTACCACATTTTTAAAAATCCAGTCCACTTTCAATGGGCAGCACAGTTGGTTCCATATTTTTGCTATTGTGAATAGTGCTGCATTAAACATGTGTGCACAGGTATCTTTTTGGTAGAATGATTTGCGTTCCTCTGGATATATTCCCAGAAAGGGGATTTCTGGGTCATATGTAAGGTCAGTTTCTAGTTCTTTTAGAAATCACCAAACTGTTTTCCATAGATGTTGAACTAGTTTATGTTCCCACCAGCGGTGTAGAAACATTCCCTTTTCCCCACATCCTTGCCAGCATCTGTTTTTTTTTTTTTGTTTTATTAATTATAGCCATTCCTACTGGGGTTAGGTGGTATCTCAGTGTGGTTTTGACTTGCATTCTCTGATGATTAGTGAGGCTGAGCATTTTCTCTTGTGTCTGTTGGGTGATCGTGTGTATCCTTTTGAGAAGTATCTATTCATATTTTTTGCCCACTTCTTAATAACATCTCAAAGATTATCCACCATGGCCATGTAGACTTCAGCCCCAGAATGCAGGCTGGTTCAACATCTGCAAAACCTAAATATAATTCAATACATCAGCGGATCTAAAAACAAAAACCACATGATTATATCATTAGATGCAGAAAAAGCTTTTGGCAAAATCTGGCATCCATTCTTGATAGAAACCCTTAAACATCTAGGTATAGAGGAAACGTAGCTCAAAATGGTAAAAGCCATCTATGATAAACCCACAGTCCAGCATTACTAAATGGACAGAAATTGGAAGCATTTCCCTGAAAACTGAAACAAGATTAGGCTACCCACTCTTACCTCACCTGTTCAACATAGTATTGAAAGTCCTAGCTAGAGCAATGAGACAAGAGATGGAAATCAGGGGTATCCAAACAGGAAAAGAGGAGGTTAAGCTATCCTTCTTAGCTGACGATATGATCCTATACCTGGAAAACCCAAGGGAATCTGTCAGAAACCTCTTTGCACTGATAAAGGACTTTGACAAAGTCTCAGTATACAAAATTAACATGCAAAAGACAGTCATATTTTTATGCACCAACAACAAACAGGCAGAGAACCAAATAAAAAGTACAATCCCATTCACAATAGCCACAATAAAATAAAATAAAATAACTTGGCATCTTCCAGATTCCAGAGATCAAAGACCTTTACAATGAAAACTAAAAACCATTGCTCAAAGAAATCCAAGAAAACAAAAACAAATGGAAAAATATTCCATGCACATGAGTTGGAGAATTTTCTACAAAGATGCTTCAGTTATGGGCTGACCATTGCTAATAGCTCAGCTAGGGTTGATTGCAAAGGAACTCAGTTTTTCTCTGTTTGCACCTAGTCATGTGGCTGCTGGTTTTTCTTTTACGGTGGCAGATAAGTTTTAAGAGGATGGAAGTGGCAGCTATTAGTCCTCTTAAAGGCTAAGCCTGTAATTTTCACAGTGTCACCTCTACTGTATTATATTGGCCATATTGACCAATTAGTCTAGGACTAGTTTAGATTCAAAGATCTGGAGAAATGAATTGTCCCACCTCTTCTTGCTGTGATTAAGAATTTTTTTTTTCAGTGTTCAAAAAGGTTTTATTGGCATACATTGACATTCATTTATGTAATGTACTATTTATGGCTGCTGCTACAGTCTAAATGTTTGTTTTCTCCTCTACTTCATACATAAACATAATCCATAATGTGATGGCTTTAAGTGGTGGGACCTTTGGAGGTTATTGGGTGATAAGGGTGGAGTCTTCATGAATGGATTTAGTGCCCTTATAAAAGGCTGAGGACAACTTGCTTGCCCCTTCCAATATGTGAAGACACTGCCAAAAAGTGCCATCTATGAACTTGCAAATTGGCCCTAGCATCCAGAACTATGAGACATAAATGTCTGTTGTTTATAAGCCACCAGTTTATAGAATTTTGTGATCACAGCTCAGACAATCTAAGACAGCTACCCTAATGCTGTAGTAGCAAAATTGAATGATAGCAACAGAAACTTCATGGTCCGCAAGCATGAAATTTGTGTTTTCTGTAAAATTTGTAAAAGTATGGAAAGCAACCAATAAAATCATTTGTGTATGCATTAGATTTTTTACTAGTAGAGTAGTACAGCTTCTATTTCTTAGAAGAAGGCATTTTGGAGTTAGGAAAAGATCACAGAACTTGTAGTCAGGAGTCACATCTTTTAAAATCTATGGAAAGTAACTTCATATTAAAAGTTAAAAGCTGGGCTCGGTGGCTCAACCTGTAATCCCACGCCTTGGGAGGCTGAGGTGAGTGGATTGCCTGAGCCCGCTGGTTCGAGACCCGCCTGGGCAACTTGGTGAGACCTCATCTATACAATAAATCAAAAATCAGCCGGGCGTGGTAGCGCTCACCTGTAGTTCCAGCTACATGGAAGGCTGAGATGGAAGGATCGCTGGAGCCTAGCAGGTCAAGGCTGCGGTGGCCAGGAGCGGCCACTGCACTCCAGTCTGGGCAACAGAGTGAGAGTCCAACTCAAAAAAAAAAAGTCTTCTGTAGTCCTTTCCTGACCAAACTTATATTTATTGTAAACTTTTATTTATGTTCTTGCTTTAGCTTGTCAACTCTGTGATATTGCACTAAAAAAGAAATTGGCATCATTTAAACTGTTCACACATGACTTTCCTTGTGTGAACCTTGATCTTTTTCTTGTTTTGAAGTGTTTTACTGTCTTGTTTTTATTTTATTATTTTTTAATTTTTCCTTGATCCACCACACATTTAAATATGTGATTCAACTGTATCTTTTTCTAGATGGCTGTCAGGTTATACTAACATTACTCATTAATAAATTATTTACCCCCAGTATTTTGAGATGTTCCTATTACTACATGCTAAATTCACATACATTTCTAGGCTTTCTGATAGCTTTCATTGGTCTATCTGTTCATGCATTACTACCACATTGTTGTAAATATTGAGGCTTTATATAGTTTCTCTCTGGTAGGCTGGCTGCTTCTAATTTTCTTGCTTGCATAATTTTAGTATGCATTATTACATAATTATATTTCTAAATTTAGATTGTATAATCAGTTTGTCACATTCTGGAGAAAATAGATGGTTAATATATGTATTGGTATATTAAAATTGTAAATTAACTTAAATGTAACTGCTACCATTGTGATTTTGAATCTTCCCATTTATATTCATGTAATATTTTGATTCATATTCATAATTATAAAATGATATATATTACTATAATGTTATTTACAAGTTATAAAATAATATTCCTATTCATAGAAGAGTATTTCTGTGTCTTACCATCTGTTCTACTTTTGTGTCTTTAATGAATTTTAAAATATTTTCCTCAAATAGGTTTTGTGTATTCTCTTTTATGTTTATAAAGATTAACATACATAAAGATTATTTGTTTATATGTATTAATTTAACATACTATTTGTTAATTTTATCTCCTGTTGCAGCACTCTTATTGTTGGGATAGTCTTCCAGTTCATTCTTAGAGGTTTTCCAGGCATATAACCATGTCAACTGAAAATATGTTCCCATCTTCTTCTCTAATGTTATACCTCCAGTTTCTTTCTTTTGTCTAGTTTTACTGGCTAATATATACAGCACAATTTTAAATAGTAGTGATGATGGTGGGCATTCACATAAAATTGAGCTAGAGGTAAATAGGAAGAGTATATATAGGAATTTTTATATATTTGAAAATGAGGGAATTTATCCTAAATAGTCTCTGGGTCTGAGATAACATCTTAATAGAAATTAAAGAATATTTTGCATTAAATGATAAATAAAATGCAACATATTAAAATTCTGTGGCACTGAGATACCACCTAACTCCAGTCAGAATGGCCATCATCAATAACTCAAAAAACAACAGTTGCTGGAAAGGATGCAGGAGAAAGGAAACACTTCTACACTGTTGGTGGGAGTATAACCTAGTACAATCTCTGTGGAAAACAGTGTGGCAATTCCTCAAAGATCTAAAAATTGACCTCCCATGTGACCCAGCAGTCCCCTTTCTGGGAATATACTCGGAGGAACTCAAATCATTCTATAAAAAAGATACCTCTGCACGCATGTTTATTGCAGCACTATTCACAATAGCAAAAACATGGAACCAGCCATGTTACCTATCAAAAGTAGACTGGATTTTTAAAATGTGGCACATATACACGATGGAATATTATGCAATCATAAAGAAGGACAAAATTATGAACTTTGCAGCAACTTTGATGGATGTAGAGTCTGTAATACTCAGTGATCCGTCACAGAAACAAAGAACTGAGTACCATATATTCTTACTCATAACCAGACCCTGAACAGTTATCATAATACTATAAGAAAGGGTTTAGCAATAGTGGGAAACTGCCAGAGGAGGGAGCTAGGGGACACACTTTATCAATAAGTGTACCTGATCTCAAACCAGGTGACATGGAGACCAAAGTGAGGCCCAAACTTTACCTGTACAGTGACCATTTGTATACCTAACCCTCAATTGTACCTCACATTTTTAAAATAAAAATTAAAAAATAAATAAATAAATAAAAATTCTGTGGCGTGAATATAAAGTAATGTTTAATAAGAAATCGATAGTTTTAAATGCTTTCATTAAAAAAGAAAGGCTGAAAATGAGTGACACTAGTATTCATACCAAATGTTAGGAAAAGACCAAATTAAAGTCAAATAAAGTGAATTGAATAAAATAATCAACACAAGAGCAGTAATTAATGAAATAGGAAGTCAAATACAATAAAAAATTAATGAACCCAAAGTTGGTTCTTTCACAAAATTGTTAAAACTAGTCATGAAAGACTAATCAAGAAAGACTCAGAGGCTTCAGACATGCTTTCCTCTCCATCAGAAATACTCATCTTACTTAGATTTCTCCTCCTTTTATTTGTCAGCATCTATATTACCAGTTCAACAGTCACTTTTTAAGGAGGACGTACCTTACCATCCCAGATGAATTTAGATCTTATTATTGAATTCATTTATTCAGTAAATTTGAAATTAAGTAAGTAATGGACATATGCAGGAACATTTCCTGATGTGATTTATGTTTTTAAAAGATTGCTGAGAACTTCCCAAATTGATCTATAAATTCAACACAATCCATATCAGAATCCCAGCTATTTATAGAAATTGGCAAGCTGATACTAAAATTTACATGGAAATGAAAAACACCCAAAAGGGTTAAAAACAACCTTGAAAAGAACAAAGTTGGAGGACATGTTTCCTGACTTCAAAACTTACTATAGTACTGCAATAATTATGGTAGTGTAGTATTAACATAACAATAGCATAGATAAATGAAATAGGATTGAGAATTGAAAAGTAAACCCTTACATTTATGGTCAGTTGGTTTTTGACAAAGATTTAAAAATAATTCAATGTGCATAGATGTCTATTCAACACATTGTGCTGGAACAACTGGATACCCAGATGCACGAGATGAATTTGGACCTCTTACCTCACACTATTCACAAAATTTAATTCACAGTAGATCATAGACATAAACATAAGAGCTATAAAATTATTTGAATAAAACAGAAGCAAATAATTATCTTGGATAAAGCAATAATTTCTTACATATAAAATTAAAAGCATAGGTAATAAAAATGTGATAATTTAGACTTTATCAAATTTGTACTTCAAAAGACCATCAGAAAAGTGAAAAGACAACCCATAGAATGGGAGACAATGTTTGCAGATCACAATCTGATATGGGATAGGTGTCCAGAGTTATATAAAGAACCTTTACAACTCAATAATAAGACAAGTAACTCAATTTTAAAATTGGCAAAGGATTTGATTAGACATTTCTTTAAAGAAATATATGCTTGGCCAATTAGCACATTAAAAAATGCTCAACATCAATGCCATTAGGGAAATGCAAGTTAAAACTACAAGGAGACTGGGCATGGGACTCCATTACTAAATAGATACAGGGTTTCTGTTTGGGGTGATAAAATATCGGAAGTAGTGATGATGGTCACACACCATTGTACATATTATTAATGCTGCTGTTGTATTATTAAACAGATGAAAATTATGAATTTATATTGTATATTTATAATATGTTACCATAGTAAGAAAATATAAATTCACTCAATGTGATATCACTTTGTATCCACTAGGATGATTGTAGAAAAAAAGACAGACAATAACAAGTGTTGCCATGAATGTGTACAAATTGGAGCCTCAACCATTGTTAATGGAAATATAAAATGATGCAGCCATTTGGAAAACAGTGTTTCAGCTTCACAAATGTTAAAGAGTTACCACATGACAGAGCAATTCCATTCCTAGGTATCTGCACAAGGGAAATGAAAACACTTGCCCACACAAAGATGGGTATACAAATGTCATAACAGCATCTTTTGTACTAGTCAAAAAGTGAAAACAATTCAGATATCCACCTGCTGTTTAAGAAATAATCAAAATGTGGTAAATAAATGAAGCTAAACACCAAATGCCATGTATTGTATGAGTCTGCTTATATGAAATCTACAGAAAAGGCAAATATATAGAGACTACCTGGGGACAGATATTGGAGTAAGGAACGACTGCAAATGGACAAGAGGTTACTTTGGGGTGATGGAAATGTTCTAAGGTTATATTGTGAGATTATGGTTATACAACTTTCTAAATATACTGAAATTCATTAAATTGTACATTTTGCTTAATTTCACAGTATGTATATTACTGTAAAATTGTTAAAATAGAAATCAGATAGCTCTGGCTAAAACATGGAGAATGGATCATTGAAGAATAAGCAGAAGTAGGGAAAGCAATTTGGAAGCTAGAGTATGAGGTGATAGTGGTTTATACTAGGTGGGTTATAGTAGAGATGGAGAGACAGAGGCAAATTTAGGGCTTATTTTAGAGGTATTATATGTGGTTCTTTCTGATAGATTGCATGTAATGGGTGAGGGAAAGAGACTGGTTCTTACTATATACAACCTAGGGTTTTGCCATCAACAACTAGGTACATGGCGGTACCTTAACCTGAAACCATAAGAACTGGGAGGGGGGAAAAATGTAAGGAGAGGAGTCAGGCAGCAATCAATAACACTGTTTTTTCTTATTCAGTTTAAAATGCCTAAATGATATTCAAGAGGAAAAGAGTCATGTAGGCAGTTTGGATGTACAAGTCTGGATTTCCAGAGAGAGTCTGGGACAAATATATAAATTTGCAAATTACGGTCATAGTATTATATATTTACGGCCTAGGACAGGATGAATGTTAGATATTGTTTTCCAGGGATTGCTCTCAAAGCAGAAATCACAATGTCCTTGGGGAGCTCACAACTCAATGAGCAAGAGAAGTGGGTATTACACAAACTACTAATTCCGCCAAGCGGAGGCAGGTGTTTAGGATAGCCCTCACCAAATAGGTTCCATTGGAGCTATCAACAACGTGTAGCCTTTTGTGTGATACTTGGTTAGGATGGTATTATATGTCAGTATGAGTATAGGGATGTCACTGGAAAATATTCATTGTTTTCAAAATATTGAATAATCAAATGTGGGTGTATGATTAAGAAAGAGTTGACAGATAGAGATGAAAAGATACTTCTGTGTCTGAGTGTAGGAGAACTGTGGACCAGCAGGAAAAAAAATGGGAAACCGAGAATTGTCTAAACCATTTAAAGCAGTAAAGTCTTCAAGAATTGGTTATCTCAGTTATTTTTTACAAAATCATGATCCCATTTCTCTAAGAAGCAAACCACACAAAATATTTATGGATCCATGAAGTATGAGTACACCATGCTTATTCATGCTTATCAAGAAAAATGACTATAGTGCCCATAATATTCCACTGAAACACATTCCTTCACATTTATTTTACCTGTTTTTTTATGAAATTATTTCAAAATACAGTATCCAGTGTATCATTAACTATCAAGAGTATTCAAAATCAAACCTACCATCCCAATCGTTTATATTTTTTCTCCAATCTATGCCAAATAGCTGAAATTTCTTGCTAAATGTGTTACCATTTTCTTCAATCTCAATCACATTTAAATCCTATGTTACTTGGGTACCAGATGTTCTTAGTTGATTTTTGCATACGGATTTCAGTAGCCTCAGAAATTCCCAGGTCATTACTGGCATCAAAAGCAGTTAAAGTTTGCTCAACCCTATCACTGGCAACCTATTTCCTACTTACAGAGTGCTGGAGCAAAACTTTCTGTCCTTCTGCCCTCTTGTTTACTCATTTTAATCATCCAAACTTTTTGCAGACAATAGTAAATATCTCTCAATTAAATAAAATTGCTAATAGGCAGATGTAAGTCATTTTGAAATGACTATAACTTGTGAAAATTTGTTGAGATAATATTTCAAAACAATATATTGCATTTTAGGTCTCAGTGTTAATGAGACTAATACAATGTAACTTTTAGATACTAATTTATAATAGAATTTCAATAAATGTTGCTTCTTTTCCCTTGGACTTGTTGAACTCACTATTTTAATAGAAAGTGTGTAAACACTCTCAAGAATGTCTCAAATATAATATTTTAAAACATCGGATTTGGGAAGTGATTTAGGAACAGTATAATATATATATTCATCTTTTTCCATTTCATGTTGAATTTTGGAAAATATGTGTTGTTAATGGACCATCCACTTTCAAGTCATTTTGTTTACTAAGCTAGAACTGAGATTTGAGCAATTATGTGTGTAGTAAAACCTTTAAAACAGAATGCATTGCATTAAAGAATGTTCATGTTCATTTGCAATGAAGCAGAGAATAGTGTCAGAATTCTGCCCTAACTAGGATTAAGTTGAACAGGAAACTCAGTGTACATTGTTGCATTTACTATTATCTGAGTGTTTATAGTTTTAGTGTTGTTGACATCTGGAGTGTTTTTCAACCTGTTTTATAATGTGTTTTATTCTCATTTCATTGTTCGCCACATAGCCGTTTACCATTCCTGATAGTGTTTTCAAAGTGCTAGAAACCTTTTTCTTTCTGCATGCTAATGACACCTACTTGCCACAACTGCATTTTTGCAAGCATTCTTTTTTTATTTTATATATGTTATTTTTAATTGTTATTGTATATAAAGTATTTAATAGAATGATGTTTTGACATGCATATACGTAGAGGGATGACAATCATAGGTAAGCAAATTAACATATCCACAACCTTCCATAGTTGCCTTTTTCGTGGTAAGAGCACCTAAAAGCTACTCACTTAGCAGATTTTCAATACACAACACAATATTGTTAACTATAATCCTTCTGCTGTCTGTTAGATCTCTATACTTCTTCATCTTACATAACTGCAAGTTCATACCCTTTGACCTATATCTCCTATTTCCTTTCCATTCCTGCCCTGACACCTCCATTATATGCCCTAATTCTGTGTATTTGAACTTTTTAGATTTCACATATAGATGAAATCATACAGCACCTTTCTGTGTCTGGTTTATTTTGCTTAGAATAATGTCCTCCTAGCCCATCTAAGTTGCCTCAAATGACAATATCTCCTTTTTAGGGATGAATAATGTTCTGTGGTATATGTACCACCATTTCTTTACTCTTACATTGATGGACACACGTTGTTTGAATATCTTGGCTATTATAAATAATATTTAAAGGAACATGAGAGCACAGATATACAGATATCTCTACGAGGTTTCATTTCCTTTAGATGGATATATATTTATATGTGAGATTCCTGACTTAAATGGTAGTTCTGTTTTTAATATTTTAAGGAATCTGTTTCAATAATAAATGTAGCAATTTACACTCCCATTAATAGTGTACAAGTGTCCACTTTTCACCATACTTTTGCCAACAGTTTTTATCTTGTATTTTTTTATAATAGTCATCATAGCAGGGATGAGGTAATAGTTCATGGTTTTCCTTTGCCTTTCCCTGAGAATTAGTGAGGTTGAACAATTTGTCATATAACTCTTAGCCATTTGTGTGCCTTCTTTAGAGAAATGTCTAAGTTTCTTTGCCCATTTTAAAATCAGGTTATTTGTAAGTTACTGTTGAACTATATGAGTTCTTTATATATTTTGCATATTAACCTTCTATAGGTATATGGTTTGCAAATATTTTCTCCCAATCTGTTGCTACCTTTTCATTTTGTTGATTGTTTCCTTTGTTGTGCAGAAGATTTTTAGCATGGTATAGTCCACTTATTTTTGCTTTTGCGGCCTGAGCTTTTGGTGCGATATCCAAAAAATCATTGCTAAGTCCTGTATCAAAGAACTTTCTTCTAGAATGTTTTCAGTTTCAGGTCTTAAGTTTAGGTCTTTAATCCATTTTGAGTTGATTTTTGTAAACGATATAATGCAATCATCCATTTTTACTATTTTGCATGTTGATATTTAGTTTTCCAAACACTACTTATTGTTAAAAACAAACAAACAAAAACACTGTCCTTTCTCTATTGTGTATTTTTGGTAGCCTTGTTGAAAATAGTTGGCCATATTTTAAGATTTTTTTCTTTTCTGTGAAAAATGCCATTGGAATTTTGATAGAGATTGGGTTGAATCTGTAGATCTCTCTTAGTATAAACAGTTTGACAACATTTATCCATCAATCCATTAACATGGGAGATCTTTCTATTATTTGTGTTTTTTCAGTTTCTTTTATCAATATTTATTGTTTTTATTATATAGATCTTTCATTTTCTTGGTTAAATTGATTCCTATGTAGTTTATTCTTTTTGATGATATTGTGAATGGGATTTTTCTTAATTGGATTTCTGATAGATCTATATAATTCAAACTGTAAATATTGATAAAAGAAACTGAAAAAACACAAATAAATAGAAAGATCTCCCATGTTAATGGATTGATGGATAAATATTGTCAAACACTACTATTGTTATTGATGTAAAGAAATGCAACAGATTTTTCTGTTGATTTTGTATTCTAGTACTTTACTGAATTCATTAGTCTTACTCCATTTGTATGTATATGTATATGTGTGTAGACCTTAGAGATTTATATATATAGCATTATACCATCTGCAAACAGGTATAATTTTACATCTTCTGTTTTAATTTGGATACCTTTCATTTATTTTTCTTGTCTGATTGCCCCTGCTAGCATTGCCAGTACTATGTTGAATAGAAAGCGTTAGGGTAAGAATCCTTGCATGTTAGAGGAAAAGTTTTCCATTTTTTTATTATTGATTATGAAATTAGCTTTGGACTTTTCAAAATGATTTTTATTATGTTAAGGAAATTTCCTTCTATACCTATTTTTTGATTTTTTTCTTTTAATCATAAAAGGATGTTGAATTTTGTCAAGTGCATTTTCTGCATTCATTGAGATTATGATTATCATATAGCTTTTATCTTTCATTATATTAATGTGGTGTATCATAGTTATTCATTTGTGTGTGTTAAACCAATCTTGCTTCCCAGGAATAAATCCCACTTGGTCATGGTATATGAGCTCTTTGATATATGTTGGATTCAGTTTGCTGGTATTTTGTTGAGGATTTTTGCATCTATGTTTGCCAGCAATATTGGCTTATAGTTTTCTTTCCTTGTGGTGTCTTTGTTGACTTTGATGACAGGGTGATGCTGGTCTTATAAAATAAGTTTGAAGTATTCCCTCTATTTCTATTTTTGGAAGTGTTTAAGAATTATTGGTATTCTTTGAATATTTGGCAGAATTCTTTGTTAATCCGTCTAATCCTAGGCTTTTTTATGTTAGGAAGTTCTTTGTTACTCTCCAGTCTTTTTGTTATTATTCTGTTCAGGCTTTCTATTTCTTCTTTATTTAGTCTTTGTGGGTTGTATGTTTCCATTTCCACTAGATTATATGATTTCATGGCATATAATTGTTCATAATATTTCATATGATCCTTTTTTATTCATTGTAATGTCTCCTCTTTTATTTCTTATTGTATTTATCTTAGTCTTTTTTTCTTTGTTTAGCTAAGGGTTTATTGATTTTGTTTTTTTTTTAAAGCAGCATTTAATTTTGTTGAATTTTACAGTTTTCTGCTTCTCTAGTCACATGTTTCTGTTTTGATCTTTGTTAGTCTCTTCATTTTGCTAACTTTAAGCTTAATTTGTTCTTTTTTTTCTAGTTCTTTAAGGTGAATTAGGTTGTTTATTTGAGATATTTTTTCTTAATATAGAGATTTATCACTTTAAGTTTTCTTAGAATTGTTTTTGCTGCATTCCACAGGTTTTGGTATGTTTTAATTTTTGGCTTGTCTCAATATGCTTTTTGGTTTTCTTTTTCTTTTTTCTTTGACCTGGTTGCTTAGGAGCATGTGGTTTAATATCCACATATTTGTGAGTTTTCAAATTTTTCTATTGTTATTGATTTCTCTTTTCATACTCTTTTCATCAGAAAGGATGCTTGATGTGATTCAGATCTTTTTAAATTTGTTAAGAATTTTTTTGTATTCTAACATGATCTATCCTTAAAATGTTTTATGTGCACTTAAGAAAAATGTGTGCTCTGTTACTGTTGGATGAAATTTCTCATATATGTCTAATAGGCTCATTTGCTTTAAGGTATAGTTCGAGTCCAATGTTTCTTTATTGATTTTCTATCTGAGTGATCTATCAATTATTGAAGGTATGGCATCAAAGTCCCTTGCTATTATTATTGCTTCCATTTCTCTCTTTAATTGTGTTAATGTTTACTGCATATGTTTATGTGCTCTCATCTAAGATGCATATATATTTATGATTACCATGTCTTTGTGATGGATTAATCTCTGTATAGCTATATATTGACCTTCTTTGTCACTTGTTATAGTTTTTGACTTAGAATCTATTTTGTCTAATATTAGTATAGTTGCCCTGCTTTCTTTTGACTTTTAATTGCATGAAATATATTTTTTCATCCCTTTATTTTCAGCCAGTGTGTGTCCTTAAATCTAAAATGAGTGTCTTAAAGACACATACAATTGAATATTGGGGTTTAAAAACTTCACTTAATTACTCTATATCTTTTTATTAAGTTGTTTACCCATTTGCATTTAAAGTAATTCTTGATAAAGGAGAATTTGCTGTTGCCATTTTGTTAACTGTTTTCTGTTTGTCTTGTGATTCTTTTGTTCCTTTTTTCCTCTCTTGCTGTCTTTTTTCTTTCATTGTTTGGGTTTTTTCTTTCCAATATATTACTAGATTTTTAATTTCTTTACCCTCTTCTTTTGTGTAATTTGTACAAGTATTTTCTTTTGTGGCTTCATGTGTCTTACACAAAATGTCTAATAGTTACAGGAGTCTTTTTTAAGCTGATAACAAATTTACTTCCCTTGTATGTAAGAACTCTTTACTTTTACCTTTCCTCTCCTTATACCAATGGCACACTTTACAACTATATATATATATATACATTTTATATATATATATATACTATATATATACATTTTATATATATATACATTATATATATATATATAATGTAGCCATCTGCATAATTTAGTTATAGCTGTTTTCAATACTTTTGTCTTTTAACTTTTATTTTTTTTACTTTAAAATTTTTTTTTATTTTAAAGGTGTGGGGTACAGATCAGGGTTAGGTATATAAATGTTCATTATGCAGGTACCCTTGTGTCTTTTAACTTTTATAGTATGAATACTATATCTTTATCAACCACTATTATAGTAACAGTTTTCTTTTTGTTCTTATTTGTTTATCTTTGCTAATGAGCTTTTTCTGTATGTTCTCATGCTGATGTTTAGCATTCATTTGTTTCAATTTGAGCAACTTCCTATAGCATTTCTCATGAGTTATGTCTGTTGTTTATAAACTCCCTTAGCTTTTATGTGTCTGTGAATGTCTTTATTTTCCATCCATTTTTGAAGGATTGTTTTGCTCATTGAATTCTCAATAAAATTACTTACTGGCAGATTTTTCCCCCCAGCATTTTGGATATATTATCCTGTTGCCTTCTGTCCTGCAAGGCTTCTACTGAAAAATCAACTGATAGTCTGATGGTGTTTCCCTGGCAGCAAGTATTTTTTCTCTCACTGCTTTCGACATTCTCTCTGTCTTTAACTTCTGTCAATTTGATTATAATGTGTTTTAATATGGATCTCTGAATTCATCTAATAATATTTGGTATACCTTAGATTTTTCTGGTTCTGGATTTATTTTTCTACCGCAGGTTTGGAAAGTTTTAGGCCATTATTTATTTGAATAAGTGTTGTATGACTTTTTCTTTCTCTTCTCCTTGTTGTCTTCCAATAATGTGTGTAATTGTTTCACTTTATGGTGTCTCATAAGTACTGTAAGCTATTTTAGTCTTCTCCATTCTTTGTGTTTTGTTTTGTTTTCCTCCTCAGATTGGATGATGTTCAATGACTTGTCTTCTGGTTTGCTGATCCTTTCTTTTACTTCATCTAACTGAACTCCTTTAATGATTTTTTTGGTAACTGTTAGGTCTATTTTTTCTGTTGGGTACATTTTTAGATTTTCTATATTTTTGTTGAAATTTTCAGTTTCTTACATGAACTTTCTCCTAAACTTTGTGTGAACATCTTTTACAAATGTTCTTTTGAATTCTTTGTTGGATAAATCACATATCTCCATTTCATTAAGGCTGGTTTCTGGAGACTTATCTTATTCTTTTGTTTAGAACATATTTACTTGTTTCTTCATTTGTGTTAACTCTCTGTTGGTTTCTGCACATTAGGTAAGATAACTGTGTGTGTGTGTGTGTGTGTGTGTGTGTGTGTGTGTGTGTGTGTGTGTGGTCAGACTAACCTTTTGTAGTCAGCCCAGACAGAAATTACCTCTCAAACTTGTGCTGTTCCAAATTTCCATATTTTTTCTTAGTGGTCCCCAAGAGATCAGTGTGTGCCAAGTTCTGTCAGAGTCCCAAGACCGGCAAGATATAAACCAGTCCCTCAGGAAGGAGCTGGAAATGTTGGTATATTAGATGTGTGTTGCAGTTCTTTATATTCTCAGAGAAAAATTGAGAGCTGGAGTTTATCTCTCATTTACTCTGCACTGAGCAAGGGAGAAGATCTGTAGGCTATACCTGCAAACGCCTTCAGACCACACATTCTGATCCTAGAGGGATAGCTGCTGGAAGTGTGCCCATTCAAAAACTACCTTTTGTGGACTAGGGAGTCTCTTTTAGCAGAGTCTCTTTTGCTCCCAAAGCTAACTGCTTTAAGAACCAAACCCTTTGGAAGGAATCATAAGAGTCAGGTTACTATATGCATGGTCTAAACCCTTTACTATTCAGGGAGTAGCTGCGAGTTAGAAGTTTCTTCCCAGTCATGAGGTGCTATCATCAGGTGTGTGAGTTTTTCTCAGCTTTTTTTTAACCTGTTTTGATGTGGATATTTTCCCATTTGACTAGTGTAAAAGTCTTTCAACTAGTTTCTGGCTTTCTCTCAGACAAATTGATCTATGTATAGGTATTTATTTGGCACAATTGTGAAAAGAGGGAAAATCAGGAGCCTCCCATTCTACCAGGTATCATACAGGTAGAATTCAGGTAGACATAGAACAAATATGATTTCCTTATGTATGTAGAATTTTTCATGTAGAGAATTCCTGCAGATGGTTAGATTAATAATTTTCAGTGCTAAACTAGTTATGACTATCATTGTAGCTGATAGTATATTGATCCTTAGTCATTATGAGAATGGCAAGCAAGATAAGAAATATAAGAAAATGGGTATCTCTGAATTATGATGGCAGATATGGGGAAAAATGAATAGTTTAGGATAAAATTAGATTATGATTATAACTATATGTAAAAATATTTTTGATTATTATTAACAAATTTATAATCTATAAAACATAAGCTAAATTATGCCAATAATATCAAGAAATTATTTGCAATGGTTAGTTATATAAAATTATGGAAATATTTAAATGATCTATTTAAAATTAATTACTCTTTGAGCAGTAATCTTGGTCAAAAAGTTCTTAACATCTTTCAAAAGGACTTTCTAGAATGGTATGGTGAATATCTTATTTATTTACAGTCTTTTACAATTATACCCTTGCTTTGTCATTGGATTCTCACTTGCTTAATGAGGAAAACACATTAAATTGTCGTAGGGACTATATTTCAATATCTGATCCTTTGACAGTAATTGTGTAAGAGCTCCAGACCTCACACAGCTGGTCTTAAATTCTTATTGTACAAAGAGTACTTTCAAATGCTTTCAAAAAGAAAAATGAAGTTTCCCTCTCCTCCCTATTGTTTGAATGTTAGGATGAGATATTTTCTTGGCCTAGATCATGGTACACACTTGTGTTTATCTTTTTGGCAAATAATTTTTGAAAAAGATTCAGCAACTGTCATTAATTATACTAAGCAGCCTACTCATAGCATCTGCTTTTGAACTTGCTCTCTTTCTTTCTCTCTTTCTCTCTTTCTCTCTTTCTCTCTCTCTCTCTTTCTCTCTTTCTCTCTTTCTTTCTTTCTTTCTCTCTCTCTCTCTCTCTCTCTCTCTCTCTTTCTTTCTTTCTTTCTTTCTTTCCTTTTTTTGAGTTGGAGTCTCACTCTGTTGCCCAGTTTGGAGTGCAGTGGCCACTCCCTGCCACCGCAGCCTCGACTTGCTGGGCTCCAGCTATCCTTCTGCTCAGTCTTCCAAGTAGCTGGAACTATAGGCACGCGCTACCACGCCCGGCTAATTTTTTAATTTACTGTAGAGATGAGGTCTCACCAAGTTGCCCAGGCGGGTCTTGAACCCATGGGCTCAGGCAGTACACTCACCCAGCCTCCCAAAGCGTGGGATTACAGGCTGAGCCACCGAGCCCGGCAAGAATCTGATTGTTAAATGATTACAGTCATTTACGACCATGGGCCAAAAAATTAAAAAAGATGTAAGTGCTTCTTTCAGACAGAGATGCAGAAACTAATTTTCAAGAATACATAGCTTAACAAGATTAGTGAGCTTATTTAAGATTACAGATTTTGCTTTTGTTCTTCATTTTGAAGAGACCTGTATCTTCAGTGTCTCTCTGTTTGTAACACAATCTTAAATGTTCTTTGCTTTAGCACTTTGCTTTCTTTGTGTATATTAACCTTCAGTTGCCTAATTATTGTTTCCTTTGGTAGATATTTACTATTTTTTCTGCTTGTGTTCTCCATTCTTTGTGTTCTAAATTCATTGCTTATCCAATAAGTAAGTAAATATAAGAAGAAAACATGCTACTCATGGAGTAGGGAGGAGGAAGATAATAATTTGTGAATATTAATAAAATCAACTATAGTCTATTTTCTCAAATATACTTCCCTTCTTTTTGTAAAATACACTCACTGCCCAGTCCCCTTCCTCCAGGAAGAAACTCAAAAGTCTCATCAAATTGTTTAATAGCCTTTAAGCAAAAATACAAGTTATCTAGCTTCTCACTCCCCTTATTAATATTCAGTGTTGAAATAGAACAGGATAACTGTAATAAACACTTTCATTGGAAATGGATGAATGGAAGGCATACAGTAGTCCCTGAACATGAGCATTTCTGAACTGTTGGTCAAAGTTTTTACTGTGCCCCTTCCAGGTTGCTAGAAAATCTTTGTTTAGATTTTCTGGGAGCAATTCTCTAGTTTCTTGTTCATGATTCTTGGCCCCGACTTCTGGCAAATTCTTCTGTTTTTATTATCTTACTTAGTCATACCTGAATAGGGCATTGGAGAATCTGCCATCTTTGGAGTCCAATCACCTTTGGAGTCTCAAACTGAGAAAGGTTCTAGATGTCACTATACTTGCACAGATATACATATATGCATATATAAGTGTACATACACACTCACACATGTTTACACACATGGCAACATATACACACATGTTAACAGTATATCTTGAGGTCTCTGTTTCAGAGACAGACTCTTTACTCACATAGCAACTTGTATCACTTCTCTGTCTTAATATTCCATAGGACAACATAGTAAGTACCAGATGTATCCTTAACATGAAGTGAGGTTTGTAATACAGGAGACAAACCCTGAAATTTTGAATCTTGTAGCCCACACAGGTCAACTGGCACATGTGACCCTTCTTCTCTCTGAAGATGGAGAGGGGGACCCTTACTCTAAGATATAAACAAACCCTCTCTGGGGAGAGGAGGGAGAGGTCTTTAATTTACCAACCAAGAGTGTAAGCAAATCTCTCTCAGAGAGAAGTTCACATATTTTCTTAGAGATTTCTATCTTTAACTTCCAAGACTTATTTGCTATTCAATCACCTTTTATCCAGGTTGCTAGTAATATTTGCTCAGAAAGCTCTGAACATTCAGGAACGTAAAAATATTCATTAAAAAATTTCTTCTGACATTGAGATTTCTCAGTCTTTCTCCAGTCTGTAAAGTTAAGGGTTCAACCTAAATGTAAAACTTCAAAGTAGAAGAACCTTAGAAAATACAGGTGACGCCCTTATGGAAATTGGAACTGGCAACCAATTCCTGTTCAAAACTCCAAATGCCCATGCCATAAAAGATAAGACAGACAAGTGGGATGTCTATCAAACTGACAAGCTTCTGCAAAGCCAAATAAACCATCAAGGGAGCAGGGAGACAGCCCACAGAGTGGGAAAAAATATTTGCCAGCTGTATGTCTGACAAAGGCCTTAACATCTAGGATCTACAAGGAACTCAACAATGCCAAAAAGAAAAAAACAAACAGCCCCATTACAAAGTGGGCAAAAGATATGAATAGGCACTTCTCAAAAGAAGACATATGAGCAGCAAACATATACATGAAAAAATGTTCAGCCTCACTAGTCATCAAATAAATGAAACTTAAAACTATACTGAGATACCACCTAACTCCAGTCAGGATGGCTATCATCAATAACTCAAAAACAACAGATGCTGGAGAGCATGTGGTGAAAGGGAACACCTCTACACTGTTGGTGGGAGTATAAACTAGTACAGCCTCTATGGAAGATAGTGTGGCGATTCCTAAAAGATCTAAAAATTGACCTTCCATATGGCCCCACAATCTCCTTACTGGAAATATACTCAGAAGAACTCAAATCGCTCTATAAAAAAGATACCTGCACACATATGTTTATCACAGCATTGTTCACAGTAGCAAGAACATGCAACCATCCATACTAACCATCAAAAGAGGACTGAATTTTTAAAATGTACATACACACAATGGAATATTATGCAGCCATAAAGAAGAAAAAAATCATGAACTTCACAGCAACCTGGATGGACTTGGAGGCTATAATACTGAGTGATCTTTCACAGAAACAAAGAACTGAGTATCACATGTTCTCACTCATAAGTGGACCTTGAACAATTATCATAATACTATAAGAAAAGGATTGGAAGTAGCGGGAAACTTCCAGGAGGGGGACAGGGAAGTGGGATTGGCAATACTGGGAATCTGCCTGGGGAAGGGGGAGTACACCTTATCAACAAGGGTACCAGCATAATGAACATTTGTATACCTAACCCTGAATTGTATCACACATCTTTAAAATAAAAATATTAAAAGTTTTAGCTGGGCTCCGTGGCTCAGCCTGTAACCCTGTGCCTTTGGGAGGCTGAGGTGAGTGGATTGCCTGAGTCCATGGGTTCGAGACCCGCCTGAGCAGTGAGACCTCATCTCTACAATAAAAAAAAAAAAAAAAAAAGCAGCCAGTCGTGGTAGCGCATCCCTGTAATTCCGGCTACTTGGAAGGCTGAGGCGGAAGGATCGCCGGAGCCCAGCAGGTCGAGGCTGTGGTGGCCGGGAGCGGCCACTGCACTCCAGTCTGGGCGACAGAGTGAGACTCCAACTCAAAAAAAAAAAAAAAAAGTTTGTTTTAAAAAGTTAAGGGTCTGTAACGTTTGGAGATACTGAAAGAGGCACAGGACAAAGGGCCGGTATAAACCAAGCGTTTATTGGGGGAGAAACTCCCTGGCGAGGTCCTGTCGTCTAGAAAGATGGGTCAGGGGAGTCGCGCCCAAGGAGGGGCAGGCTTGGGTTTTTAAGGGTACTGTATTCGGGGAGGGCATTGGGGGCGGCAGTGAAGTGGGGAGATAATGCGTCACATCCAGCGTGGGCTGGAAAGTTTCTGTCTGGCCCTTCTCAGCAGCTGCCGGCAGGTTCCAGGATGCTGGTATGTGCTTTGTGGGTTGGGATGGAGGGGTGCATAGGGGATCAGTGGGTGGAGGGGCAGATGGGGGAAGGTGAGTGTTGCTTCTCCCCAAGCCTAACAGGGTCCAAGATAGTATTTCTTGAAATATAATTCATACACCATATACTTTACCCATTTAAAGTATACAAGTCAGTGGCTTTTAGTATATTGACAAAATTCTGCAACTCTACAACTGTCACCAGTTAGCAGTCCCACCCATCTCCACCCTTCGTCACCCTCCACAAGCCCTAGGTAACCGTGTCTGCTTTCTGCCTGTATGGATTTTCCTGTTCTGGACATTTTATATAAGTAATATCATATAATACATGGTCCTTTATGACTGGTATCATTCATTTAGCATAATATTATCAACAGTCATTTATGTTATGGCGTGCATCAGTACTTCATTATTTTTTATTGGTAAATAATATTAGAAATTGTCTTTTTTATTTCTTCAGCAGTAATCTTTTTATCCAAGCCAGTGGGACTTATAACAGCACTACTTCCTCAAAACATAGTTGCTTTGAGTAGGCACATGTGAGTAGGCACATTTGAGTAGGCAATTGTGAGTAGGCACATGTGGCTGACTGTAATGAAAAAGTCTACTTTTTCATTACAGTCAGCCACATGTGCCTACTCACAATTCTTTTCAGGAAGCATCAGTTCCTCGTTTCTCTCTCTCTCTCTCTCTCTCTCTCTGTGTGTATTTGTGTGTGTGTGTGTGTCTATCTTATCTATCTATCATCTATCTCTGTATCTATATCTATCATCTATCTATCTTCTATCTATCATAATCTATCTTACTCTATTTTGTATTGCCATAACAGAATACCAAAGACTGGATAATTTATAATGAATATAAATTTATTTCTTATGGTTCTGGAGGGTTGAAAGTTCAAGGCTTATGGCCTTTTTACTGCATCATCCTGTGACAAAAAGCAAAAGGGCAAGAAAGTATGTGAGCAAGAGAGAAGATGGGAGCTGAATTCACTTATATAAAAAGCCCACTGTAGTAATAATTAATCCACTCCTGTGTTAATTATATTAATTCATTCATGGGTGCCCTTCCAACAGTGTTGCACTTATAATTAAGTTTTCAACACATGAACCCCCTGGGTTCATTGAAACCCTAGCTCCCTTCTATCAATATCTATCAATCAATCAATCAGTCAATCTATCATCTATCTTTCTATTGTCTATCTATTATTATAGGTATTTCAAACTTATCAGGCTTCTTTGCTAGGATTCCTTTGATCTATTTCCTAAAACATTGTATTCAATAGAAGGGCTTTACTGGAGACCAACTTAATCCATACAAAATGCATGTCAGTCACTCAACTGAAGGGCTTTCTGGGGATTGACTTAAACAAAATGCATGTCAGTCACTGAATTTCTGACCTCTCTATTTTTTCCTTCATCTTTTCCTGAAAGCAAGACAATTATTTTCAAGTTCAATTATTTATTGTATTAGATTATTCATTTTAGCAATAATAACCAGTTCATGTTAGTAATATTGTCCTTTGATACCTTGTTGTCCACAAGCACATGTACATATTAAATCATATGTTATACATTAAACAGCTTATAGGTTTACCAAGCAATAATAACCAGTTCATGTTAGTAATATTGTCCTTTGATACCTTGTTGTCCACAAGCACATGTACATATTAAATCATATGTTGTACATTAAACAGGTTATAGGTTTACCAACTGTTTTCCCATGATATTGCAAAGGTTGCCTTTTCCTAGCCTCTAGTAATACTGATCTCTTATCTACCTCCTAACTCTGAAGCCAATGCTAGATATCTTAGTTTAGTGTAGCAGCATCAAACTTCTAGGTACCAATTTTTTGATCTTCAACTTCTGTTGTAGTAACAATTCCAAATCAGTGTATATAACAAAAGCCACTAATGTGATATGATGACCGAGGAAGTTAGTTTTGGTGCTAGTCCACATAGCATATTGGCTATGAGTCTGATGTATATGTCTTCTCATCCTAAGATTTTAATTGTAAGAGCAATCCCTGTCTGAGAGGATATGCTGTTCTTAAGGCAGAGGACAGTAGTAACAGAGGTGTCAAGCCAAACTACGCAATTGCATTTACAGCTTCCATCTGGACATGGCATATATTGTGCCTCAACACATTTCATAGGCCAAGCAAGTTGACCAAAGTCAAAATTAATGGGATGAAAAGAATGTTCTCATGTCACATGGAGGAGAAGTGTGATGGCAAAAGGAGTATCTCTGACTAATAATTACATCTGCCATATAAAGAAAGAAAACATTATCTTTTTTATATCAATGTTGGAAACTCATTTTTAAGAAAATGAATGAGATGATCAGTATCTAAATAGCCTTTTAACTGTTTCAGAAAATTCTGTGTGGTATACTGCTACATTTGATATTTTTACGATAAAAATAATTGCCTTTACTTCATGGAATTAAATATTTATTTCAAATGTGAGCTGATGTATTGATGAAACTGAAAATTACTGGATTATCAGGAATATGAAAAATCAATATTTGTGAAATTTGTCAGCTTCTGAATCAAACTTGGCATAACTTTAATAAAGTAATCTGAGACCTACTAAGGAACGTTACCTCATTAGCCATTTTAGGATATTACAAATATTTGAGAGTGCCAGTCTATAAATTTCATTGAGCAAGATTTTGGTTTGAGGCTATATAATTTTATTTTTAATATAGACAGTTTCTCACAAAAATCAAGTGACTCTAAACCTTTGATTTTAATGGTTTACTAACAGGTTTATTTTAGTGTTAATGCATTGGTATGTACTAGATGATAAAACAATTTTATTAAAATTTTTATTGTATATATTTACTGGGTACAATACAATGTTTATTTTTTAGTTGACAAATAAATATTGTATATATTTATCCTGTACTACAAGATGTTTTAAAATATATACATATTGTAGAATGGCTCAATTGAGCTAATTAACATGTGTATTACCTCACATACTTACCGTTTTTTGTAATGAGAGTATTTGAAATCTACTCAGCAATTTTCAAAATACAGTATGTTTTTATTAACTATTGCCACCATGGTGTACAATATATCTCTTGAATTTATCCCAACTATCTCTCTGATTATACACATTGTCACAAGTGACAAGATTTCTTTCTTTGTTAAGGCTAAGTAGTAGTCATATATAATCACATTTTATTTATCCATTCATCCATTGATGAATACTTGGATTGATTCTATATCTTCGCTATTGTGACCATTGCTGCAGTAAACATGGGAATGTAGATATCTCTCTGACATACGGATTTTATTTCTTTGGATATGTACCTAGAAGTGGGATTGCTAGATGATATGGTAGTTCTATTTTTAATTTACAAGAACTCTCCATACTGTTTTCCCCAATGGCTGTACTAACCTGTAATCCCACAAACAGTGCACAAAGGTTCTTTTTTCTCCATGTTATCATCAACAACTTTTATCTTTATTTATAAAAGCTATTTGATAACCTGTGTTCATAGATTGGAAAAATTAATATTGTTAAAATGTCCATACTACTCAGAGTGATCTACAAATTCAATGCAACCTCTAAAAAAATTTGAATGACAGTTTTTACAGAAATAGAAAAAACAATACTAGAGTTTGTATGGAACCATGTAAGATGCTGAGTAGCCAAAGCAAACTTGATAAAGCTGGAGGCGTCACACTATTTGATCTCAAGTCTGTACAAAGCTGTAATAATCAAAACAGCATAATACTGACACAAAACCAGAAATAGAACAATGGAACAGAATAGAGAACCCGAAGTAAATTCATACATATACAGTAAACTATCTTTGACAAAGGTGACAAGAACACACAATGGGGAAAGAATAGACTCTTCAGTAGATGGTATTGTGAAAACCAGCTACCCACTTGCAGGAGAATGAAACTGGATTTGTATGTCACCCTATCTATAAAAAAATCAGTATTCAAATTTTATCTTTTGAATGGAAATTAATATGTCATTAAAGTAAGATTTGAAATTAACACAGAACAAATCACCGTAATTATATCACTTTACCACAAATGTGTACACATATATACCCCATTAATACATTTTTAGTATTACTATATGTGTGAAAATATATTTATTTTAAAATTAACATCATATCATCAACATTCTTAGGACATCTCTGTTTTCATGATAAAATTGAACAATTATACCTAAAATTTGCATTGAAACAAAATTAGTGTAAGTACTTCCCTGTGATAATTCTGAGATGGTTGGTAAATGGTAATTTTGTCTTTTAAATAAAACTTTTTCTCATACTTATTATCATTAGCTTGTTTTATAATTAAGGTTTAATTGGCTACCTTATATTTTCCCAAATATATATATATGTGTGTATACATATACATATGTGTGTGTGTATGTGTGTGTGTGTATATATATAACCTATTTAAATGACCCAAGAGAGATGGGTTTTCATGGAAAATAAACTCTAAAACATATTATTTGATCAGTAAAATTTCAGGTATCTTTATTTTTTATCTGTTTATATCAGCTGTGATATAATTTATATTTCCTTTATTTGTTCAGAAGGAATGAAACTATTTTCTACATATCTATGGGTGATTTATAAATTTCCTTCAAAGAGGGAGAAATATTTAATTCTTCTTTGATATCTGAAAACAATAATACCTTCAGATTCTAAGTATTATAATATATGTACATATATGTATATCACATTAATTCTATATTATAAAATATTAGTTAATATTTTATATTTCTTATATGTTACAGATTATATAATTGACATATTTTATTATATGCATTTTAAAGCTAAATTTTAGCAGAGTTTTATAATTTTTTTCTTTTTTCATCTGAAGAAATTTCACCTTTGCTTCAATAAACTTGTTCAAGGACTCAGAAAATTTTTGTTAAGTATAATGTGCATCTAGTTGGCTCTTATTTTGCATGTCCTCAAAAAGAACTCTCTATATGAAGGTGATTCTTCAGTAATTCTGTGGCTCCAAATAAAAAATAAAGCTCTTAGGGGTACATATCATCTTCTTTGATCCATCTTCTCTTTTTGAGTTACTCTAGTCATGGATGCTTAGCAATTCTTTATTTCAAAAAATAATTTCTTCTTTTTTAGTTCTTCCTTAGATAAATTTTCTATTGAAGTGTAATTCAGATACAGAACAGTAAACAAATCAGAAGTGTGTAGCCTGATGCATTTTCATAGAATGCACACTGCTGTATAACCACCATCCAATAAACATCCTTATAAAGAAATATGACCTTCCTAGCACCACAGAAGACCCACTAAACCCTCTCTCAAATGATCTTTCTCTTCAACATGATTGCTGTTCTGACATTTTAATTAAAGTCATCTATGGATACTCTAGGTGTTTGAAATTTTTTTCCCTCCCTTCTTCCCTCCCTCCTTCCCTTCCTTTCTCCTATCCTGCCTCCCTTCCTTTCTGCCTTCCTTCCTTTTAGTTTTAAAAGTGGTCAAGTAAAAGACATTGATGCAATTTATGTAAAATCATAAGTCTTCAACTGGAAAAGATTAAGCACAAATAATGTTTCTACAATGTTTAAATATAGACCTCTATGAGATTTGAAATATTATATATTAGCTAGTGAAAATAGTTGTTAAAAGCTGCTGTGCTACCCTTTGTTTAGTAGTGTGTTAACTTTTAGATTTAAATTATTCTGTTAACCTGTTAAGAAAATTGTCAAAGCATTAGTTAAGAGCTCAATGCTTACACATAAAGATAAAATAAAGTTTTTTTTCATTTCCTTTTTGCTCAAATATTATACTCCTACTCATTTTGAGTGGGTGGAGCTATTTGTTATTATTTTTTCCCTTGAAGATTTGAGTGTCACAGTAACATTTGTTTCATTTGAATCTTTTTAGACCTGAAAATAGTAATATGGCAGTTGTCAGTTTTCATGTTTATTGCTCAGCATTTTATGGATTATTCTTCCGTTGAAATGTTACAATGTACTCTCAATTTGAAAGGTTAAAATTAATTATCATGGAGCACTAACAACTGATAATTAGGACTTAACATCAAAATGTGAGTATACTTATTGTGAAATTGCTCGAATGGACAGAGAATTTCACTAATATATCAGACAATCACCAATCATAACTACTTTCAATTCAAGTCTTTAAGTTATGCCTCAAGTTTTTCTCTCTGTGATCCCATAACTAGAAAACAGATACGTGTTATAGTCAGTTTTACTAGTGGCATTTATAATAGTTTGTATTTCTATTGCATTGGTATTTGGAAATGTGACACCTGAATTATGTCATTTTCATTTGAATCAGTTGCATGTTATCATTAAAATGTAAGTCTGTATACAATTTTCAACTCATGGTAAACACAATGACATTCACGGATCATTATGAATAAGTAAAAGGTGTAACACATGAAAAAGGAAGGGCTGTGTGCTTTTTTCTGTCTTAAAACTTACATCTAACATTTTATAGTAGGGAAAGTGGGCCAATGTAAATGAGCTGAAGGAGCAGTTTGTTTGGAATTTGGGTGAAATGTAAAGCTAGTTAGTATTAGAAATCTGTGAATGTCAGATGAATTAACATTTAATGTGAGACAATGGGAAGAATGTATGTGAAAAAGTTCTTTATCATGCTTGAAGATAATATGCAATTATTAGTAATTTTTGAAAATCCATTTATTTTTGAGAATATTAACTTGAGAATATTAATTGAAAATCTTAGAGATCAATCTTTGTCAAATAAGATTACATTATTGATATGCTAAAATCAAGTTATATGTATCAAGTTATTTCTTATTTAGTTGGTTGACAATAAGCATGAACAACAACAGCACTGAAGTAAAAAAAAAAAAAAAAAAGCTTTACTATATTGTTACATTCTGTTGGTATTCACAGCTCCCAGTTAACAACTATTTCACCCCAAGTCAAGTTGTTTTAGTTTAAATAATCTTATAAAACACTTTGATTATATTCACCCCAATGATAGATTATTGCATTATTTTAAATGTAAGATACATTTTTTCTTGTTTGCTAGAAAAATTTTCCTCAATAGAAAGATGAAATTAGTTTTTATTTTCATTGTTGCCAAAATGATTTGAGGCTCTAGTGAATCATATAAATTCTACAGCACAACAATTATTCATATGTAAGTTTTAAAACTAGTTAAAATTATAATATGGTAATATGATACAGTATATAGGGTATAATATATAATATAATATAGTAATTAAAGTAGTTATACAAATGTCTTAGTTTTATGAAAGGTTAAAAAATTAAGTGAAGTCAATGTAATGTACAGTAATGTCTATCTATACATCTACCTATCCATATAACAAAATTTTAGAAAATTATATTTTTAGTTTTACTAAATATTTACTATCTGAGGAAATTTCACCTTTGCTTCAATAAACTTGTTCCAGGACTCAGAAAATCAAGGTAGTTTGGTACCACTGTTTTGATTTGTGCTAAGATCCTAGAAGTTTTATACATCATTGCTTTTGCACCATCACTGTGCAATGCAACAAAGTACATCTTAGAATTACTAATAAAATAGTTTTGACCCTCAGAAAGATTCTTTAGAACCCTCTGCAATCCACAGTCCACATGATGAAAACTGTTGCTCTGTAGCAATTTGCTAATTTTTAAAAATCAATTTTATGGAAATATAACATTTATAAGCAACCCATCTTAGCTGTACAGCTTAATGAGTTTTGACAAAAGTATATATTTATTTTACCGCCAACACAGTCAAAACAAAGTACATTTCCATAGCCTTAAAAGATTCCCTCATGCCTCTTTTTCATTCTTTCCCCACTGTCATCTTCACCCCAGGCCACAAATGATGTACTTCTATCAAGATTTTATGTTTTCTAGAGTTTCATTTAAATAGAATCTTTGGTTTTTGCTGTCTGGCTTCTTTACCCAACTTAACAATTTGAAGATATAACTGTAATTTTGTGTACAATACCAGTTCATTCCTTTCTATTACTGAGTTGTATCTCAAAACTGTTTTGAATATTTATTTACAAGTTTTTGTGGACATTTGTCTTTATATCTCTTGAGTCAATGCCTAGGAGTGAAATTTTTTGGACTTTACTGTAAATATGTTTGACTTTATTCAAAAAATGTCAAACTCTTTTCCAGAACAGTTATACAAATTTTACATTTCACCTGTAAACGTGTGAAAGTTCCAGGTATTCCACATCCTTGCCAGTATGGAGTATTGTCAATATTTAAAAATTTAATCATATTAATGGTTTAAAAATGGTATCTTATGGTTGTTATTTTTATTTTCTTGTTAACCAGTTATGTTGAACATGGTTTCATGTGTTTATCATCTTTTTGTCAAGTATATTTTCAACATTTTTGCTCATTTTTTAAATTTAAAAAATTATTTATATTAATTGAGATATAATAGTTTTAATATATTTTGGGTTCCATGTCCTTTGTCAGTTTTATGCAATGCAAATACTTTCTCCAATTTTGTAATTTTGCTTTTTAAGTATTTTTAGTGCCTTTCTAAGTTTAGAAGTTTTAATTTTGTCTTCTATGATTTGTGTTTTCTGTGTGCTATTTAAGAAAATTTTGTCTGTCTGATGGTCACAAAAATGTGCCTTCTATGTTTTTTTTTCCATAAGTTTATAGTTTTAGCTCTTATGTTGGAGTCTATGACCAGTTCAGATTAATGGTGTAAGGTATGGCTCAAGATAATTTTTTTTATTCTTTATGGATATCCAAATGTTCCAGAGCCATTGTTGAAAATATTGTTTTTCCCCATTGCATTTGCTACAGCCTTCTCTTTCTACTTTCATAGTATCCCACAATTTTGATACATTGTATTATCATTTTTGTTCATTTCAAATTATATTCTATTTACCTTTATAATTTTGTCCTCTGGCTCATGGACTACTTAAATATATATTATTTAATTTCAAAATACTTGACGTTGCTTCCCAAATAAATTTCTGTTTTGAATTCTAATTTAATTATGTATTGGTCAGACTACATATGTTCATATAATTTAAGTGCTGGTGGAGACCTGTTTAATGGCTTAGAATATTATCTACATTGATGAATGTTCCATATATGCTAGAAAAAAATGCAGTTAGGTGAATTACTGTATTAATGTTGATTAAATTAGGTAATGTTTGCTTGTGGTTTTATGTCTTTTATATTCTCACTCATTTTATGTCTATTTATTCTATCATTTGAAAGAGAGAAATGCTGAAATATTCATCTATATTTGAGATTAACCTGTTTCTACTTTCAGTTCTGTTTACTTTGCTTCATGCATTTTGAAGTTCTGTTATCGTTTACATACAGTTTTAGCACTGGTATGGCTTCTTTATGCATTGATATTTTATTATTAATATAACTTTTGTAATAATCAATTCTGAAGTCTATTTTTTCTAATATTAATATAGCTACTATTGCTTTCTTGTGGTTAAGGGTTGCACAATATGTCATTTTCCTTTTTCTTTCTCTTAACTTATTCATTTCTTTGTTTTAAAATTAGATTCTTGTGGATAGCACATAGTTATATATCTCTTTTTAAAAAATCAAACACCGTAAGCTCTTTCTGAATTTCTAATTGCAGTGTTGTGTGCAGTGACACACTCACAGCCACTGCAGCGTCAACCTGCTAGGCCCCAGCAATCCTTCCGCCTCAGCCTTCTAAGTAGCTGGAACTGCAGGTGTGTCCTACCAGCTAATTTTTGATTTATTGTAGAAACGAGGTCTCACCAAGTTGCCCGGCCAGGTCTCGAACCTGCAGGCTCAGGCAATCCAGTCACCTCGGCCTCCCAAAGTTCTGGGATCACAAACTGAGCCACTGAGCCTGGCCTATACCATATTATCTTTAATGTAATTATCAATACTGTGTGTTTTCCACCTAGGTATGTTGTTTTTATATTTTCTGTCTTTTCATTGTTCACTTTTTCATCTCTTCCCCCCTTTCAGACTAATTGAGTAGTTTTGAGATTTTTTTTCTTTACTAAATTGTCTCATTAGCTCTACATTTTGCTGGTGGCTCTAGAGCTGATAATATGCATCTTGAACTTATCACAGTTAAAGAAAATTTGTTTCTTTGCTCACAACACTTCTGACACTAAAAGTGTGTATGTATGTGTGTGTGTTTTCTTTGCACTAATTTTTCAAGTCTCTGGACACCAACTGGATGACTGAAACATTAATTCAATTTTGCACTATTCTGCGCAGATAGTATCAGACTAAATAGGTTTAAGGGTTTGGTCCAACAAGTCTGCCCTATACGTAGATGCCAATCACAAGTCCAGGTCCAAAGAGCCATAAACTGGGGCTTCTGGTGACCTCTTTCTCTGATTTGATAATTTGTTAGAATAACTCTCATAACTCAGGGATATACTTTACTTATGTTTACTGGTTTATAATAAAAGATATTATAACAGATATAAATGAACAGCCAGATGAAAAGGTACATAGGGCAAAGTCTGGAAGATTTCTGAGTGCAGTTGCTCTGTTTCTTTGAAATTGGGGTGTACCATCCTCCCAGCATATGAATCTGATCACCAGGCTCAGCGGTCCCCACACTGTTTGGCACCTGGGACTGGTTTTGTGGAAGACAATTTTTCCATGGATGGAGCAGAGGGGATCATTAGGCATTAGATTCTTATAAGACGTGTGCCTTCTAGATCCTTCACATGCACAGTTAACAATAGGGTTCTAATGCCACCATTAAGAGAATCTAATGCCACCATTGATATGACAGAATGTGAAGCTTGCTGGCTGCTCACCTCCTGCTGGTGGTCTGGTTCCTAACAGGACATGAACCAGGACCAGTCCATAGTACAAGGGTTGGGAACACCTGACCAGAGCTTTCCAAACGCTGTAGTTTAGAGATTTCTATGGAGACTTCATCATATAGGCATAATGGATTATTAACTCAATCGCCAGCCCTTCTCCCCTCCCTGAAGGACAGGGGTGGGACTAAAAGTCCCAGGCTTCTAATCATGGATTGGTCTTTCTGGTAATGAGCCCCCACCCTGAAGCTATTTAAGAGCCCAACAAGAATTGCCTGATTGGCAAAAGATGCTTTGATCACCCAGGAACTTCCAAGGGATTTATGAGCTTTGTGAAGGCACTTTTATCACCCCATCACTCAGAAAATTACAAGGATTTTAGGAGTTTTGTTTTAGGAACTGGGGTAAAAGACCACATTTTGGAGCAAAATGTTCTCCTAACACTCCACCACTTAGAAGACTACAAGAGTTTTAAGGGGACAGAAACCAAATACTTATTTCTTATGTATTATGTGTTATGTCACAATTGTCTACCCTCAAATTATATTATACAACTTCACATAGATTGAAGGACACTATCAACTTATTTCTATTTCAATTTATAAAACTTATGACAATTTATTTCCCTCAGCATCCCTGTGCTATCATGCCGTACTTGTCCACATTTTATAAACATCATAATACACAGGCATCTATTATCTTTAAATGAAATTTCAAAAATAGAAAAAAACCTTATATTTATTAAAATATTTACCATATCCAGTGCATTCCTTTCCTTTGTCTAGATCCAAATTTTTAGCTAGTGTCATTTTCCTTGCTACTGAAAAACTTTCTTTAATGTTTTCATTAATATAGATCTTCTAGCAACAAATTCTTTCTACTTAATATGGAAGTTATTTTTATTTTACCTTGAGCTTTCAAAGATATTTTACTGGGTATAGAATTCTAAGTTGACCTCTTTTAGCCCTTTAAAAATGCTTTTTCTTTTTCTTCTTTGCCTAGTTTCTAATGAAAAGAAATGACTGCTGTCTGTCTTACCCCTCTTCATCTGCACATAATGACATTCTTCAGATGTCATTTCTGGGTGTACAGTTTTGTTGTTGTTGTTGTTTTTTAAAATAATTTATCCGTCCTTTGTTATAGTCAGTTTCATGTTTCTTGGCATGTCTAAGAAATTTTTATTTGGTTCAAGACACTGTTTTTTACATTACTTTTGAAATTTTACATTATTGAGTATATAAATTTTGTTGTATTTTTACATTTTATTTTAGATTTGGGGGTATATGTGCAGGTTTGTTACATGGACTGGGCTTCTAGCATACTCATCACCAAAATAGGGAGCATTATACCCAACAGGCTATTTTCAATCCTAACCTCTACCCCATTTTGAGGTGCTCAAGTGTCTATTAGTTCCATGTTTATATCCATTAGTATCCATTGTTTAACTCCCATTTATAAGTGAGAATATGTGGTATTTGATTTTCTGTTTCTGGTTAGTTCACTTAGGATAATGGCCTTCAACTCCATCAAAGTTGCTGCAAATGACATTATTTCATTTTTTTGACAGCATAGTATTCCATGGTGTATATATACACCACTATTTTCTTTATCCAATCAACGAATGATGGACACTTAGGTTAGTTCCATGACTTTGCTAAGGAATCGTGCTGTGATAAACACACAAATGCAGGTGCATTTTTAATATAATAATTTTTTCCTTTGGTGCATACCCAGTAGTGGGATTGCTGGGTAGAATGGTAATTCTATTTTTATTTCTTTCAGGTTTGTCTATACTGTTTTCCATAGAGGTTGAACTAATTTACATGCTAGTGAATAAGTGTTCCAGTTTTTCTATATGTATTCCATTTGTTGTATTTTTAACAAGTGTTGAGTTTTGTTCTGGTAGACAATTAAGTTACTTGTGGTTAGGTTTAATTATTTTGAGGCTTGTTTTTGAGCTTTATTAGAACAGTCTTGCTTTGCCTTTTTCCCTAGGATTCAACCAACTATTAAGGTATAGTCTTTTTATGTTCTCTGCTGAGTACCCTGAACAGTTAGCAAATATTCTTCACTCTGACTAGTTGGACCTTAGATGCCTTCCAGCTCAGAAACTGTGCAACTCAACATTTTTGCCTGCCCTTGTGCCTTTTAGTATTTCGTAAAAATTCAGAGATATTTGAGCTCATTTTCAGCATATATCCCTCCTCTCCTGATTGACACCCTACAGCTCAGCCTCTTGAACTTAAATCATTTCACTCCTTACGTCTGTTCTCATTTAGGAAACACTTCCTGCACTCAGGCTGTAAAATGCTAACAGATAGAAAACCAGGACAATTGTTGGCTCGCTTTGTTTCCTCTCTTTCAAGAATCATCGTGATGCTCTGCCTATTGTCCAATATCTGGAAGCAATTCTTTTATAAATTCTGTCCACTTGTCTATGGCAGGAGGTTAAATCTAATATCTGTTGCTCAATTAAGGTCAGATATGGAAATCTTATTTTGCTTAATTTTTGTATTTGTAATTTTCTTTCTAAAATGGGTACTTGAATTATACAGAGAATGCCAAAAAATGTACACACATTTTAAGAAAGGAAAAAGTTATATTAAAATTGTAATATTCCATATATACCTGCCTGTCACATGGTGACACTAGCATTCATTTGATTAATGCCATCTTTGGAGCAAATGTCATGTACATTGCTACTGTAATTCAATTCAACTTCAAAAAGTTATACATAGGTAACATCTCTTAAAATGTGTATACATTTTTTGGCACCCCAGTATAGTATTAAAGATATTTTTCCTAAATTTTGAATTTTGTACAAGAAGATTCTATGTAATAGAATTGTAACATTTTACATTATTTAAACTATTAACATTTTTATGCAAAATAACATGAAGAACAAATTAGAAGGTGGCTAAGTATATGCA
Source organism: Carlito syrichta (assembly GCF_000164805.1). Taxonomy (NCBI): domain Eukaryota; kingdom Metazoa; phylum Chordata; class Mammalia; order Primates; family Tarsiidae; genus Carlito; species Carlito syrichta. The sequence goes on along the minus strand of NW_007256389.1, from coordinate 42,813 downwards.
TGATAAATATTTATCAAATATGATATGTATATTTAGTGTTGTTTTTTACATAATTTTATAGCCATACATCAATTTATATGTTTACTGCAGTTATTGTCTCCTTATAATACCTTGGCTTGCAACATTTTTCTGGGTCCAATGTGGCTACCATGTTTTATTCACTAGGAACAATTAGCTCTGATCCCTGGAAACTGAGCAGAATTGTTGGTTTCTGTCTTCATGTGATGGTAATAATTTGTCTTACTTACAAATAATATACTAGATCTTGATGATGAATTGAGCTTGCTTCTTAAGGAATGTGCAAACATAACAACTAATCATAGGGATGTTCTAGAACTACAGTTAGCATATATTATTATCTTTTAATAATACATCTTTGCATAGATTGCATGCATTTTTTCTCATGATCCTGACATATAATGATTCAACTTACAATCTTTGAACTTTACAACAGGTTTATCAGTGTATTAATTGCATTTGGGCTTATGACAGTTTCAATTTTTGGTGGATTTATCAGGATGTAGTCCCATTGTAAGTTGAGAAGCATCTGTATTTCAACATATTTATTATACAAGAGTGAATAAATAGGCATGTGCCTTTCAATATATACACAGAAATCCACAGGCAAATTATCAGTGGATCTCATTTATCAACATAATCTTTTTATCCTATGCTAGCATTTCTAATTTATTTTTAGCTCTAATTCCTACAGACTGAGTTACTATATAACTTACTTTTTATGAATAAAAATTTGAATGTCATAATTTTTACTACACTACCAAAGGTTGCATATATAATGAACAAAAAAAGGGGAGATGAAGAAAACTACGAGTATTTTAATCTCAGTTTATTGTATCCCTGTGTGTTAAAAGTCTGAGATTCACGTTCTGATATTGACTATTGAGGAATAAAATGAAATGTATCAGAGATGATTTGGATTGTTATTTTGCAAATGTACATTGTTGTATTTTCACAAATATTTTTTCACATGACACTTTATTTGAGAGACAAAAGTTCAGATAGCAGTTATACAGATTAGACTTTGCATATTTGATTCTAGGAATGTTCGTTTTTAGCATGACACTCAGAATAAAATGCACAACTGCCAAAACTGATAATGGGAGCTGCATGCTTAATTTATTGCTACACTGAAAACATATCCCTTCTTGCTCAATATATTCAATAAAAAATGTTCATTAAGTATTCTTATCTGCTTTTCATTTTCAAGTTACAGAATAAGAATGTTTTATTCCATTATAAGTGAATGTTTAAGTAACATTTCAGAAATAAAATACTGAGTTTTTGAAGCACTTTTTGGAAAAATTCAATTTATGAAAAAGAAAACTCTTGGAATACGTTTGTAGCACTTCATTCTTTTCTTCTGTGCTTGCAATTATTATGCAAATATTATTGCTACTGCAAAAGACCTTTGTCATGAATTGCTTTGTAATGGAGCAAGGTTATTGAGCACTACTTTTTAAAGAGATGGTTCTATAACAGTATTATACATAAGACCTGAAGATAAATTGCTGGTGGTAAATGACTAAACAAACACACCCACCATTTTTGTTTCTACAATGCCAGAATTAAAGATGTTTATCCAAATACTTTAAATCAATTTATTATATATTTTCTAGCAGTGTTTGTTGTAGTAAATATGAAACAATCACTGTACTCAGTTTTCTTCTTCAGCTGTCACTAAGATGGTGTCATAATGTTTAGAGATATGCTCTCTAACTGTCAGCGTTTGTTACAGTTCAGTGATGCATGATAAAGTATGAGGGACATTGTCTTCCTGCACTGCTAAATGTATTAATGCAGTGATGATATTTACCAATGACTTCCCATTCAAGGTCAAAAGAGTGAAATTCATCTGTATTTTTCAACAAATTGTTTATTAATATATTTTCCACCTTAGTTTTGTTTACTCAAGTTTATTAGGTACTTTCTAAATTTTGATGCAAATGTGTTTTGTTTTTTTTGTTTTTTTGAGTTGGAGTCTCACTCTGTCACCCAGACTGGAGTGCAGAGGCTGCTTCCGGCCACCGCAACCTCGACCTGCTGGGCTCTGGCGATCCTTTCCACCTCAGCCTTCCGAGTAGCCAGAATTACAGGCATGCGCTACCACGCCCGGCGGGTGTTTTTTTTTTTTTTTTTTTTTTTAGAGATGGGGTCTTGCTGCCCAGGCGGGGCTCAAACCCGCGGGCTCAGGCAATCCACTCACCTCAGCCTCCCAAAAGTGCAGGATTATAGGCTGAGCCACCGAGCCCGGCTGCAAATGTATATTAAAATTTAAATAAGACTTTATCATTTTTAACTTTTACTTGTATTTTAAATCAGCTATGATTTTTAATTCCTCCATCTTTTAAAATAAATAAAACAGGATTTAGTTATTGGTCTTTTGTTGCTACCTATAAAATATAACTTGATGTAGAGCTCTGGATTTTGCTGATCTACTTGAATTTACTTGGTTTATGATCTATAAATATAAAAATTATTGTAAAAAATCATCATTATTTTGATAACCAACCAGTCATACTATTTATTCAGTAATTATATCTTCTCATATAATGCTGTAAAGTTTACAACCTGCTTTCATAAGCAATATTTTTGCCCTGTTAACAACTCTATGTGGTAGAGACTTTAGGATATTTATACTCCCATTTTACAGATGAGGAATTAAGCTCAGTGATGTCAGTACCCTAAGCTCCACGAATTGAACTTACTTCTAGAACTTTTTATTCCAATTCCATTATCTTTTCTTCTTTTTTTTCTTATTTGTTCATATTTTTTGAGACTCTGAAGATTGTATATCACTTATAAAATTATATTGTGTTGTTATAGAATAACTCAGTTACTGATACTGCAATTAAGTATTCTTATCTGATTCTGGATTTATCTTTCTAAATCTAGACTCTAGTAATATCACTTCGTTGTCCACAAAACTTCATGGTTCACTGCCAACTCGTTATTCTTTCATATGTACAAATCACCATCTTTTTCCATTAGAAATATTTACTCTGATAAGAGAAACCAATACATATTGATTATAAATGTTGGCATAGGCTAATTACATTGTATTAATCTGGTGATGGTATTACATTTTATTTATTAATCTATTAATCTGATAGACACCAATATATGCTATTGGTTTAATAGCAACTGTCTTTTAAATTACATACTACCTTTTTATGTCATAAATGGTCTTTGATCTTTCTCCTTATCATTTTTAGACTTCGGACTTAATAATTTACATTGAAAATTATGTCACTTGTATACCTAATCCTCAATTGTATCCCACATATTTAAAATAAAATAAATTTTTTTAAAAGGAAAAAAAAATTATATCACCCAATGGTATTTTTCAAGCAAGCTCTGCTAATTTTTCAAATTCTATATTATTATAATAGCAATATTGTATATATCAATTAACACCCATTACTTACCACTATCCTTCTTTAATGAAGAGTCTGGAAGAGGAAAGTATACAATTCAGACATCTGAACTCTGGTGTGCAAAAATCTTCAAGAAGGTATAGAAGTGGTCCCTTTGAAAAAAAATCTGAACTATGAAAATTTGTTTTAAATTTTGATTTGAATGACACCTGGAGGTCAAATGACAAGAATCAAGAACTTGGATGGATGTAGTCCATGCGGCAGGTGGTGGGGGGAGAGGGGGTAGACATAACATCAATAACATCAGTAAGAGTACCTGATCTCAAACCAGGTGAAGTGAGGACCAAAGGGAGTCCCAAACTTTACCTGTATGATGACTACATCCTTGAAAAAAAAGGAACCAAAAACATACATTCTTACATACATATCTTGGACCAAAGCTTGTTATAATCATATATTGCAGCATCCCATATATGTCACAGCAGATTCCTGGTGATTACTAAAAACATGCATAAAAATATATACATGTTTTTAGTAATCACGAGGAATACATGAACAATAGCTAGTTTTCTTTTTGTTAATTAAAGATCTATAAATTAAAATTACATGATATATCCAGAATATATATTACTTTCACAAAGTAGAAGGGTTTTCATTGTTGGAAATTTTAAATTATTTTGCTACTGTGAAAACTTAAAGTCCTTAAATGGATTAGGTTTAGCAAGAGTACCCACAGATTAAAGCTATGCAACTTTGCATTATATCAGTTTTCACTTTCAAAAGAATAAGATTTGATATTTTGTTTGAAAGTAATCAGTTTCTCAATAGTTAAAAATCCCAGTAGACAAAATTGAAAAAAAAATGCTTTAAGCTTTTATTTTATTTACTGTGTTAAAATGGTAATAGTTACTTGGAATTATTATTATTATTATTATTAAGATGTAGGGTACAATTCAGGGTTAGGTATACAAACGATTATGCAGGTACCCTTGTTGATGAAGTATGCCCTTCCTCCCCTAGCAGTTTCCCTCAACTGAAAATCCCAACCCCCTTCCTCTGACAGTTTCCCACTACTACCAATCCCTTTCTTACAGTATCTTTATTGTTCAAGGTTCACTTATGAGTGAGAACATATGGTGCTCTGTTCTTTGTTTCTGTGATAGATCACTGAGTATGATCGAATCTAAATTCATCCAAGTTGCTGCAAAATCCATATTTGCTGCAAAATCCATATTTTGTCCTTCTTTATGGGTGCATAATATTCCATTGTGCATATGTACCACATTTTTTAAATACAGTCCGGCTTCAATGGGCAGCATGATTGGTTCCATATTTTTCTATTGTGAATAGAGCTGCAGCAAACATATGTGTGTATCTTTTCTGTAAAATGATTTGAGTTCCTCTGGGTATATTCCCAATAGGGGAATTACTGGGTCATGTGGAAGGTCAATTTCTAGTTCTTTCAGAAATTGCCAACTGTCTTCCAAAGAGGTTGCACTAGTTTGCATTCCCACCAGCAGTGTAGAAATGTTTCTTTTTCTTCACATCCTCACCAGCATCTCTTGTTGTTTGTTTTATTAATGATGGTCATTCTTACTGGGGTTAGGTGCTATCTCAATGAGGATTTGATTTGCATTTCTCTGATGGTGAGTGAGGCTGAGCACTTCTTTATGTGTCTGTTGGCTGCCCATATGTCTTCTTTTGAGAAGTGGCTATTTATGTCTTTTGCCCACTTTTTTGATGGGGCTATTTTTTTTTTCTTTCTGCACATTTGAGTTCCCTGTAGATCCTAGATGTTAGACCTTTGTCAGATATACAGTTCCAAATATTTTTTCTCATTCTGTGAACTGACTGCTCTCTTGATAGTTTCTTTTGCTTTGCAGAAGCTTGTTAGTTTGATGAGGTCCCATTTGTCTATCTTATTTCTTAAGGTATGGGCATTTAGTGCTTTGAATAGGAATTGTTTGCAGTTCCAATTTCCATAAGGGTGTCTCCTGCATTTTCTAGGGTGCTCATACTTTGAGGTTTTATGCTTAGGTCTTTGATCCATTTAGAGTTAAATTTTGTATATAGTGATAGATAGGGGTCCTATTTCAATCTTCTACATGCAGTCCACCAGTTTTCCCAGCACCATTTACTGAATGGTGCTCTCCAGTGGTCGTTGTTGGAGACTGTCAAAGATGAATTGGTTGAGAAATTAAGGCTTTACTTCTGGAATCTCTATCCTGTTGTTCTATGTGCCTGTTCTTATACCAATACCAGGCTGTTTTGAATACTGTAGCCTTATAATAAAATTTGAAGTCTGGAAGTGTGATATCCCCTGCTTTGTTTCTTTTGTTAAGGATTGTTTTGGCTATTCGTGGTTATTTATGATTCCACATGAAATTTTGTATTGTCATTTCCAGGTCTGAGAAGAATGATGTTGGTAACTTAATGGGTATTGCTTTGAATCTGTAGATTGCCTTTGGTAGGATGGACATCTTAACAGTGTTGAGTATTCCTATCCATGAGCATGGACTATTTTTCCATTTGTTTGTGTCTTCTTGGATTTCTTTGAGCAGTGTTTTGTAGTTCTCATTGTAAAGGTCTTTCACTTTTCTGGTTAGGAAGATGTTGAGTTATTTCTTTTTTTTCTTTTCTTTTTCTTTTTTTTTGTGGCTGTTGTGAATGGGATTGTGCTTTTAATTTGGGTCTCTGCCTGCTTGTCGTTGGTGTATAGGAATGCAACTGTCTTTTGCACATTCATTTTGTACCCTGAGACTTTCCCAAAGTCCTTACCAGTGCAAGCAGGTTTTGACAGATTCTCTTAGATTTTCAAGGTATAGGATCATATCATCAGCAAAGAGGAATAACTTGACTTCCTCTTCTCCTATTTGGATACCCCTGATTTCCTTCTCTTATTCAATTGCCCTAGCTAGGGCTTCCAAGACAATGTTAAACAAGAGGGGTGAGAGTGGGCAGCCTTGTCTTGTTCCAGTTTGTAGGGGAAATGTTTCCAGTTTCTGTCCATTTAGCAATATGTTAACTGTGGGTTTATCGTAGATGGCACTTACTATTTTGAGGTATATTCTTTCTATACCTAGGTGTTTGAGTGTTTTTATCAAGAAGGATGCTGGATTTTATTGAAAGCTTTTTCTTCATCTAATGATATAATTATGTGGTTCTTCTTTTTACATCTGTTGATGTATTTGATTACCTTTATGGTCTTGCGAATGTTGAACCAGCCCTGCATCCTGGGGATGAAGCCTGCTTGGTCATGGTGGATGATTTTTGAAATGTGTTTTTGGATCCAATTTGCTAGAATCTTGTTGAGGATTTTTGCATCTATGTTCCTAAGGGATATTGACCTGTAGTTGTCTCCGTTGCATCTTTACCCGGTTTCTGGTATCAGTGTGATGTTAGCTTCGTAAAATGTTTTGGGGAGAATTCCATCTTTCTCAATTGCCTGGAATACCTTCAGTAGGATTGGTATCAGCTCCTCCTTGTATGTTTTGTAGAGTTCTGCTGCAAAGCCATCTGGTCCAGGGCTATTTTTGTAGGTAGTTTTCATATGACAGAGTCAATTTCCAGCGTTGTTATTGGTCTATTTAGTGTCTCAGTGTCTTCTTGTTTCAACCTAGGGAAGTTGTGTGATGTCAGAAAGTCCTCCATTTTATTTAGGTTATCAAATTTGTTTCCGTATAGGTGTAAATAGTAATCTCTGATAATCTTTTGTATTTCTTTGGGGTCAGTTGTGATTTGATCTTTTGTATTTCTGATTGTGTTTATTTGGGCCTTTTCTCTCTTTTGGTCTTTCTGGCTAGGGGTCCATCAATCTTGTTAATTCTTTCAAAGAACCAGCTTTTTGTTTTGTTGATGTTTTCTATGATATTTTTGTCTTCTGTGTTCCTCATTTGGGCTCTTATTTTTATGATTTGGATTCTTCTGCTAAAGTTGGGGTTTTGGTGGTCTTCTCTTTCCAGCCCCCTTAGGTGATTTGTTAGGCTCTCCACTTGTGATCTTTCTGTTTTCTTCATGTGTGCTCATAGAGATATAAATTCCCCTCTTAGAACTATTTTCATGGCATCCCAGAGGTTTTGTTAAGATGGTTATTTTTTTCATCTGTTTCCAGAAATCTTTTAATTTCTGCTTTGATTTCAGTGTTGATCTCATAATTGTTCAGCATCATGCTGTTTAGTGTCCATTGTCTTTGTGGGCTTTGGGGAAATGTTGTTGGTGTTGATATTTATTTTAATTTCACTGTGGTCTGAGAATGGGCATGGCAAGATTTCAACCTTATCGAATTTGTTTATGCTTGATTTATGGTCAAGGATATGATCGATCTTGGATTATGTTCCATGTGGTGGTAAGTAGAATGTATATTCTGTGGTCATTGCGTGGAATAATCTGTAGGTATCTAGTAAGTCCATTTGGTTGAGTGTCATGTTTGGGTTCTGGATCTCCTTGTTCATTTTTTGCCTTGGTGATCTCTCTAGGGCTGTTAGTGGGGTATTCAAGTGCCCTGCTATAATTGTATTAGAGTCAATATCTTTTTTTAGTGTACTTAGTAGTTGTTTTACAAATGCTGGTGCTCCTGTGTTGGGTGCATATATGTTTAGAATGGATATTTCTTGTTGATGGATTGAACCTTTTTCAGTATGTAGTGTACTTTTGCATCTTTTTAAATTTTTGATAGCTTAAAAGTTGTTTTGTCTGATATTAGGATTGCAACTCCTGCCTTCTTTTGTGATCCATTTGCCTGGAAACCCATTTTCCATCCTTTAACTTCGAGTCTGTGTGTGTCCCTTGTACTGAGATGTGTCTCCTGGATGCGGCAAAGAATTGGGTCATGGTTTCTTATCCAGTTTGCCATTCTGTGTTTTTTCAGTGGTGCATTTAGTCCATTCAAATTCAAGCTGATTATTGAAATCTGATTGTTTATCCTTGTCATGAGGTTCTTATAATTTTTTTCTTGTTTGCTTGTTTTCTTTTGGCTTGGTGTTGATGTATATGTGTGTTTTCATGTTTCTTGTTGTGCTGTATTCTCTGCTGATTTTGTGCTCTGCTGTTCTCTTGGGAAGTGTGTGGTCATTCTTTTTTTTCTTTTTTCTGTGCTTAATACCTTTTTAAGTTTTTCCTGTAGAACTGTTCTGAAAGCTGCATAATCTCTTAAGGATTTGATGTATGGGAAGGAATTTAATTCTCTATCACTGATGAAACTGAGCTTGGCTGGATAGGAAATTTTTGGCTGAAATTGATCATCTTTGAGGACTTTGAATATAGGGCTTCCGTCCCTTCTTGCTTATAGTGTTTCTGTTGATAGGTCTGCTGCTATTCTGATTGGTTTCCCCACTAGGTAGTCTGACATTTCTCTCTTGCTGCCATTAGGATTTTTTCTTTTGTGCCTACTTTGTGTAGGCAAATTACTATGTGTATAGGGGTTGGTCTTTTCATTTGATATCTTGTGGGGTTCTCTGTATCTCTTGTCCCTGGCTGGTCACATCTCTGATGAGATGGGGAAATAGTTCTTGGATTACTTCCTGGAATACTTGCTCCAAGTTTTCTCCATTTCCCTTTCTTCTTCTGGAATCCCAATCAGGCATAGGTTCGACCTCTTGATATAATCGCACTTCTCTTGTAGGCTTTGTTCTTTCTTTCTGAGACTTCTTTCTATGTTTTTTACAGATAAGGTTAATTTCATGTTCTGGTCTTCAAGTTCTGAGAGTCTTTCTTCAGCTAGATTAATTCAACTTTCCATGCTTGTCATCTTGTTATTTATTTCTTGGATGAAATTTTTTACTGCTAAAATCTCTGTTACAAGTTCTTTCAGTGTTGTATCTTGTCTTTCTTGGGTCTCATTCACTTTCTCCTTCCATTCCCCGATCCCTGTCATATTCTGGGGCCAGTCGTTGGTGACTTCCATTGTTTGGGCCCTAAGGTCTGATTTTTCAGGAATTTTGTCTTTGGCATACTTGAAATTGCCTGGGGTCTTCCTTTGGTTTTTCCTAATTTGTTACTGATCTCTTGTTTTTCTCTTTAGTTCTGTTATTCAGTGTCAGTGGGAGAAACTTTCCCTTCTAATGTTTGCTCAGTCCTCTATTCTTCCCTGATCCAGTCCCTGGATTTGTTCTATGTTGAAATAGGACAGTGGATGGGAAACTTTGCTGTCTCTTATAGTTTTTGAAATTCAAATAAAGTAGGGAATGGGGTGCTAGGAATCAGAAGCTACTTGCAAATTGCAGTGTTCACTTATTGTGGTATGTGTTCCCTGAGACCCACTCCTCACCACCACTCTATATGATGATGCAAAGCAGAAACCAATGTAAAAGCAATTGAACACCTACACACAGACATACACACACACCCCAAAACAAACTGGAATAACATCAAAATGAAACAAAACAAACAACAGCAAAAACCCAAAAAACTAAACATGCACACACATGCCTAGTACAAAGTGAATAGAGAAAAAAGCAGAAAGATGAGAGGGGGGAAAATAAAAGGAATTCAGGTCTAACCCTCACACATATATTGACACACACCTGAAACTACAGAAAATGAAAATTTTAAAAAAAACTCCAGAAGAACAAAAAAGCAAAAATCAACAACAACAACAAAATTGAAAGATTAACGCTCAATCATTCACATACACACATAAATAGGAAATGACAAATAAAAGAAGAAAGAAACAGAAAAGGAAAAGAAAAAAATTGGGGGGAGATGTGAATCAAATCCTCAAATATACATTCATACACAAAGGAAAAATATTTTTAAAATAGATGAACTAACACAGAAACAGTCAAAAAAATTTTTTTTAATTTAAATTATTTTTTTTTTGAGTTGGAGTCTCACTTTGTCACCCAGACTGGAGTGCAGTGGCTGCTCCCAGCCATCGCAGCCTCGACCTGCTGGGCTCCGGCAATCCTTCCACCTCAGCCTTCCAGGAAGCTGGAACTACAGGCACGCGCTACCACGCTCGGCTAATTTTTGTTTTATTGTAGAGTTAAAAATTAAAAAAAAAAAAACCCTGCCCTCTTGTGGCAGGTTCTGTAATTGTTCCTCTAATTAGTTCTCTCTTGCAGAGCCACCTCTTTCACTCCCTTCTCAGGGTCTGAAGCAGGGAAGGAAGAGGGGCAGTGGAAGTGGGTAGGGCTGCAGTCCTCCTCTTTCACTCTTGTATAGTCAGGGAGATTTCCTCTGGTGGGGAAGTATGGGATTGTCTCTTCCCCAGGTATGTACTCCCACAGGGGAGTGCCCCAGCCAGGCCTATCCTGAAATGGAGTTCTATTGCGACCGACGTCCAGTCTCTGCCTGGGTTTGTCCCTTTCAGCCGTGGCCTAGCTGTGTGGGTCTGACATTCAGAGGATTGCTGGGGAGGAGGGGATTTGAGTCAGCCCTGACTCACCACTGATCTCTTTGAGGTGCTTCCTCATCCTTTTCTGGCTGCACCCTTTGTCCCAAGGCTGGATCAGGGTAGGGGGTAGGGCTCCTGGAATTCAGCACTCCTCAGGTCCCTCCGAAGTTTGTGCTCTCAGGATATTCCCTCTGGGCCACAATCAGCCCCTGAGTAGTTGATCTGCCGGTCACAGAGATCAGGTCTGTTGTTCCATGGGATGGTGGCAGGGGGCCTCTCCTGTCCTCTTCCATGGGACCTTGCCTCTGGACTCCCTCTGTAGTCCTTGCTACCAGTGCCTTGTCAGGTGCCCTGTCAGGTGCTGAATTATTTTTGAAATTTTAATTGTTTAGAAAGTATGAACTTACTGATGACATATATCTAAGTACTTATATGTGTATTATTCATGTAAAATACTATATAGATAATAAAAATCTTTAAATAAAATATAAACATTAATCTGTTTTAATCATTAAGAGGGGATATCACTCATTTCTGTGTTATAGATGTTGAAAAGTCTGAATTTTTAAAAAGGTATGTAATTTCACAGTACTATAGATGCTTCACTCTACCAAAATTATTTAACTTTCTCCAGAAGCATCACTGTTTCTTTAGTTTCCCGGTACCCAGCTGACGTGATTTGGAGCACACTGAGTATCTGACAATCCAGTAGCCAGAATAGGTACAGTAGAGAGCTCTTCTGGGGATTGCAGCAAAATCCAACGATAGACACACTTCTCTGACCTGCCAAAAGTTGCATCCAGAGGGAACTTCACCTTAACTTCTGAGTTGAGGTAGCATAGGCTATACTGTAAATTAAGAACATTTTATTTAGAATTTTTAAAAAAATGATTAAAACTTTATTTTGTGAATCATTGTTTTGTAATAATCATCAAAATTGTGTCTGTCCTTTAGGATTGAATTCATATTTTAAAAAGGAAAAAAAATGTTTTTATGTTCAGAAATAGACACAAATGTATTTTATTACTCCTACTCAGCACAATTGTGATTGTGTTGCCTGCTTTCTCCTATTCATTTCTGAAACAGTGCCTAGAAAGAGGAAAGTGAGCAGTGTGGGATGGGGAAAAGCAAGGGATAAGATCTCAAATGTTGACATTGTTAATATAAAGCAGAAAGAAGTTAATATAAAACTCAAATATTTGGTTTCACTGAGCAAAAGTAAAGGGTGAAAATTTGAGGTTGGTAGTGTCCTCAACAAAGATGGGAGGAGGATAGATTCTTCTTAAGAGATCAATGACCCCCTCTGTACTTGTGGGACAAGAGGGCATATATGAGCTAATCTTGTGAGATGTTAGAAATCTACTCAGGGGGACAGAAAATAATTGAATATATAAATAAAATTTTGTACCTTTTATTGTGCAGTATTCTATTGTACTGTAAAACAAACTGTCATTTTCCTTCCAACTTTCTTAAAATGTCTACTTGTGAGGCAGATAAAATTATTATCCCCATTTAAAAATGAAACTTGTAAAGATTATGTAACTACTAAGATGACAAAGCTAGTAATGGAGAAACCAAAATGCAAACCCAAGGTGTCATTATTTTAGAAACTACTCTTAACTACTAATTGCTGGAACACTCTATGAAATTAAGTTTGAGTAGCAAATAGAGTAAATTTAATAAACAAATGAAAGCAGTTGATTTCTATTTTTTTTTTTTTTTTGAGTTGGAATCTCACTCTGTCGCCTAGACTGGAGTGTAGCAGCCTCTTCCAGCCACCGCAGCCTCGACCTGCTGGGCTCCAGCGATCCTTCCGCCTCAGCCTTCCAAGTAGCCGGAATTACAGGCATGCGCTGCCACGCCCAGCTGATTTTTTTATTTATTGTAGAGATGAGCTTTCACTGCCCAGGTGGGTCTCGAATCCGCGGGCTCAGGCAATCCACTCACCTCAGCCTCCCAAAAGCGCGGGATTACAGGCTGAGCCACCGAGCTGGCTAAGCAATTGATTTCTATGAAAATAATTTTATATTATGGAATCTATTTGAATATAAAAGGCCTTTATTCTGTCTTGGTAGCTTTATTTCTGTAGAAATTATGAGTCATGGTCTCATAAAAAATTTTTCACCTTTTTCTTGAGGACTCCCCAAAAAGATGATTGTCGCTGTTTATAGTTTTTTATAAGTAAATTTTAATTTTGGTTACAATTAACCTTTAATATAAAGAGTTAGATGATTGCTTAGAACTAGTTTGTCTGAGTTCAGTCTTAATTATGTTATTTAACTTCTTTGTGTCCAGTTTTCTCATCTATGACTGAGGGAAAATAATAGTATCTAAATTAAATAAATTGCTATATATGGAGAGCTTAGGTATAGAGATCTTGTATAGACATACAATAAATATTATCTAATTAGCAGTTATTGTTAAAAAGGATTGCGTGTTAAAGTTATGGAAACCAAGGTAAATTCTATTTTTAACAAAGTTAAACTAAACATCGCCAGTTTGAATTATATGCTTACCTCCCTTCAAAATGGCAGAATTAAGGCTATTTTTATTATAACATTTTAAATTAGTAAAAATTACCATAAAAAGAAAATAACATTTGGACATTAACCTTTTTTAAAAAAACTTTTTAGATATGTATATGATACATTTCATAAATTTAGAGTTTCAAAATATAAATCCTCTCCAACAACACAGTAATTTTCAAAGTACTTTTTTTTTGCTTTGTAACTCTTGCTACAATGAAGGAGTAAAAGAAGAACTTAATAAAGTGGAACTGATTGAATTAGACATTTGTATACCTCTGTGGGCAGTGTTTAATTGTCCATAAGATTGAGTTGTTAAGCAGATTACTTACTGAATCATAACATAAAGAAAGAAAATAAGCCAAGCTCAGTGGCTCAGCCTGTAATCCCGCACTTTGGGAGGCTGAAGTGAGTGGATTGCCTGAGCTCGTGGGTTCAAGACCCGCCTGGGCAACTTGGCAAGACCTCATCTCTACAGTAAATCAAAAAATTAGCTGGGCGTGGTAGCACATGCCTGCAGTTCCAGCTCCTTGGAAGGCTGAGGCGGAAGGATCGCTGGAGCTCAGCAGGTAGAGGCTGTGGTGGCTGGGAGCGTGCCACTGCACTCCAGTCTGGGCAACAGACTGAGACTCCAACTCAAAAAAATAAAGAAAGAATGAAGGAAAATAATAAGAACATTTGAAAAATTATTTCATATCATATGTACAATTCTTAATTATAGGTAGTAGTTTGGGTTTAAAAATATATATTTCATTTGGAGAGAAATTTTTATTTTACTTATCACTGATTGTTTAGATTCTATTTTGTGTATCTTTGGTTGAATACTGCCAAAATATAACATTTTAAATTAAGCAGAGGTAGATATGTTAGAAAATATAAATTGATAGAATGGCTATTGAATATCATTTTAGAATTTCATAATCTAATAGTTTTAATATGTGTCTTAAGTTAAGTACACTCGTGAAAGATTTCTTCACTACCTTCACTTTCAGGTATTCATATTCTATGGTGAAGATTTTAGTAAATGAGGGGAAAAGTATCATATTTTAAAAATTAATTTTTAATTGGTTTCAAAAAACCATTTTTAACTAGCTAAATTGTAATGACAAAGTTCATTAAAAGCTATCAGTTGTCATCTAATGCATATAGACATAAAGAATTAATATTGTTTACTAATGTTATTTGGAGTATAATTTAAAATTTAGGATAATGTTTTATCCCAAAATCAAGGCCAATAAAGAGACATTTACTGATGAGAAAAGTTAATCAGATCAACCTTTCCACTAGATTTTAGAATCCTGGATACAATTTTTAAAAATTTCTTAATAGCACCAAAGAGTCAAGTTGACAAGATCGGTAGTAATGACAAGGCCACAAAACATATATCACATGTATGTGTATCTATATATTTATTATCATGTCATCTGCAACCAACATCAACTAATTTAATTTCTATTTCCCAATTTGGAAATCCTTTATTTCTATTTCTTGCCTAATTTTTCTGACTAGGACTTCTAATGATATGTTGAATAAGAATGGTGAAAGTGAACATTCTTGTCTTGTTTCAGCTGTTGGTACCATGTTAGCTATGGGATTGTCATATATGACCTTTGCTGTTTTGAGGTATATTACTTCTATACCTAATTTGTTGAAAAGTTTTATCATGAAGAAATGTTAATTTTTATCAAAAGCTTTTCTAAGTCTGTTGAGATGATCATATTGTTTTTAACCTTTACTCTGTTGATATGATGTATCACATTTACTGACTGGCATATGTTGAACCCTCCTTACTTGATCATGGTGCATTATCTTTTTAATGTGCTGTTGGATTCAGTTTGCTAGTATTTTGTTGATAATTTTTGCATCTAGGTTTATCAGGGTAATAGCCTATAGTTTTCTTATGCTTTTGTGTCCTTGTCTGTTTTTGGTTTCTGGTTAATGCTGACCTCATAGTATGAATTAGGAAGAGGTCCCCTTTCAACAATTTTTTGGAATAGATAGAGTAGAATTTAAAATTTTGTTAGAATTCATTTGCGAAACCATCAGACTCTGGGTTGTTGGTGGTATTGTTGAAAGAATTTTTATTACTCGTTTAATCTCATTATTTACTATTCATTCATTATTTGTGTTCAAGTTTTCTATTTTCTCTGGTTCATTCTTGGTATGTTATATGTTTCTCAGATTTTATACATTTTTGGTAGGTTTTCCAATGTAATATTTGTGATGTTAGTTCTAATGTCTCCTTTATTTGTGATTTTATTTATTTGGGTACATCTTTTTTCTTTGTCTTTCTAATGGTTTATCAATTTTACTTGTCTTTCAAAAAGCCAACTTTTCATTGTGTTGATCTTTTGTGTTGTTTTTTGTATAATCTGTATAATCTATAATCTGTATTTTGTTCAGTTTTGCTCTGATCTTTATTCTGTATTTTTCTATGAATTTTAAATTTATTTTTTCTTGCTTTCCTAGTTCCATAAAGTACATCATAAGCTTGTTTGTCTAAAATTTTTCTACTTCTATAATGTAGGTGTTTCTTGCTATAAAATTTCCTCTTAATATTGCTTTGGCTGTATCTCATGGATATTGGATTTTTTTTCACTTTTTTGTGTCAAGAATTTTTTTTATTTTCTACTTAATTTCTTACTTGATTCATTGGTCAGTCCAGATTATGTTGTTTAATTTTTAATCTATTCATGCAATTTCCAAAGTTCCTTCTGTTATTGATTTTCAGTTTTCTTTCCTTGTGGTCTAAGAAGATATTTAATGGAATTATGATTTTAAAAAATTTGTTGATATATGTTTTGTGGCATAATATATGGTTTATCCTGTGTAATGTTCCTTATGTTGATGATAGGAGTGTGTAATATGAAGCTCTTGGATGAAATGTTCTATAAATGTCTGTTAGGTTCATTTGGTCTATAGTGCGCTCTATGTTCCACGATTCTTTGCTGATTTTCTATCTAGATGATCTGTCCAATGCTGAGCGTGGCATGTTTAAGCCCCTAGTTTATTATGTTGTATTGGTGCCTATCTCTCTCTTTAGTTCTAATAATATTTGTTTTATATTATCCATGTGCTCTATAATTTAATATATATTTGCAACTGTTCTATCTTCTTGCCAAATTGATTCTTTTATCATTATATATTTACCTTATGTGTCTCTTATTTTATTCTTTACTGTAAAGTCTGTTTTGTCTGATATAAGTATAACTCTTCTTGAACATTTTATATTTTCATTTGCTTCAAGTGTCTTTTTCCTTCCCTTCCCTTTCATTCTATATACGTCTTTGCAGGTAAAGTGAGTTTCTTGTAAGCATCATATTGTTCAGGCATTTTAAAAACCAGATCAGGATATATATATACCTGGATGATATTATTTTCTTTCATTTTTATAATATATTTTAAAAATGTAGGGTACAATTCAGGGTTAGGTATACAAGTAGACACCATACAGGTAAAGTTTGGGCCTCTCTTTGGTCCTTACTATGCCTGGTTTGAGATCAAGTACCCAGATTGATGCTGTGTCCCAACCCCCACCCCAGCAGTATCTCGTTATTGCCTGTCCCTTTCTTATAGTATTATGGTAAATTCTCAGGGTCCGCTTATGAGTGAGAACATGTGGTACTCTATTTCTGTGATTAGATCACTGAGTATGATTGACTCTAAATCCATCCAAGTTGCTGCAAAGTCCATATGTTTGTCCTTCCTTATGGCTGTGGAATATTACATTGTGTATGTGTACCACAATTTTAATTCAGTCCAGTTTTAGTGGGCAGCATGGGTGGTTTCATGTTTTTGCTATTGTGAATAGTGTTGCAATAAGTATGCATGTGCAGGTATCTTTTGTGTAGAATTTTTTAGTTCTTCCTGGCATATTCCCAGTTGGGGGGATACTGGATTATATGGAAGGTTAATTTCTCATTCTTTTAGAAATCTTCACTCTGTTATCTATAGAGGTTACACTAGTTTGCATTCCCACCAGCAGTGTAGAAGTATTCCTTTTTCTCTGCATCCTCACCAGCATCTCTTGTTGATTATTTTATTAACGATGTCCATTCTTACTAGGGTTAGGTAGTATCTCAATATGGTTTTGATTTGCATTTCTCTGATGATTAGTGAGGCTGGGCACTTTTTCATGTGTCTGTTTGCTGCCCATATATCTTCTTTTGAGAAGTGTCTATTCATGTCATTTGCCCACTTTTTAATGGGGCTGTTCTTTTCCTTTTGGCACATTTGAGTTCCTTCTAGATCCTAGATGTTAGGCCTTTGTCAGATATACAGTTGGCAAATATTTTTTTCTGATTCTGTGGGCTGTCTCCCCACTCTCTTGATGGTTTCTTTTGTTTTGCAGAGACTTTTCAGTTTAAAGAGATCTCACTTATCTATTTTATCTCTTATGGCATGGTCATCTAGGGTTTTGATCACATATCAGTTGCCTCCTCCAATTTCTGTAAGGATGTTGCCTGTGTTTTCTAAGATTCTTATAGTTTGAGTTTTTATGTTTAGGTGTTTGATCCATTTAGACTTGATTTTTGTGTATGGTGAGAGGTAGGAGTCCTGTTTCAATCTTCTGCATGTGGTCAGCCAGTTATCCCAGCACCATTTACTAAATAGGTTCTCCTCTCTCCAGTGGTTGTTGGGGAAGGCTTTGTTGAAGATAAGTTGATTGAGAAATTGAGATTGTCTATCCTGTTCCATTGGTCTGCATGCCTGTTCTTGTACAAATACCAGCTTGTTTTCATTATTATAGCCTTATAGTAAAGTTTAAAGTCAGGAAGCGTGATACCTTCCACTTTATTTCTTTGGCTAAGGATTGTTTGAGTTATTCATGGTCATTTAAGTTTTCATATGAATTTCTGTATTGTTATTTCCAGGTCTGAAAAGAATGATGTTGGCAATTTAATGGGTATTGCATTAAATCTGTAGATTGCCTTTGGTAGGATAGGCATATCAACAATGTTGATTCTTTCTATCCATGAGCATGGAATATTTTTCCATTTGTTTATGTCTTCTAGGATTTCTTTGAGCGGTTTTTTGTACCTTTCATTTTAAAGATTTTTCACTTCCCTGGTTAGGCAGATGTTGAGAGTTTTTTTGTTTGTTTGTTTGTTGTGGCTATTGTGATTGGGAATGTGTTTTTTATTTGGTTCTCTGTCTGTTTGTTGGTGGTGTATAAGAATTCGACTGTCCTTTGCACATTTATTCTGTACCCCAAGACTTTGTCAAAGTCCTTTATCAGTGAAAGGAGGTTTTTGACAGATTCTCTTGGATTTTTGAGGTATAGGATTGTATTGTCAGCAAAGAGGGATAACTTAGCTTCCTCATTTCCTATTTGGATACCCCTTATTTCTTTCACTTGTCTAATTGCTCTAGCTAAGACTTCCAAATCAATGTTGAACAGGAGGGGTGAGAGTGGGCAGCCTTGTTTTGTTTCAATTTTCAGGGGAAATGCTTCTAGTTTCTGTCCTTTTATCGGTATGCTGGCTTTTCATTTGTTGTAGATAGCACTTACTATTTTGAGGTATGTGTCTTCCCTGCCTAGGTATTCAAGTGTTCTTAAGAAGTAATTCTGGATTTTATCAAAAGCTTTTTCTGCATCTAATGATATAATCATGTGGTTCTTGTTTTTACATCTGTTGATAAGGAATTACATTATGGTTTTGCAGATGTTGAACCATCCTTTCATTCCAGGGATGATGCCTACTTGGTCATGGTGAATGATTTTTGAGATGTGTTGTTGGATTCGATTTACTAGAATCTTATTGAGAATTTTTGCATCTGTGTTCATTAGTGATATTGGCCTGCAGTTCTCTTTTGTTGTTGTTGTTGTTGTTGGATCTTTACCCAGTTTGGGTATCAGTGTAATGGTAGCTTCATAAAATGATTTGGGGAGAAATCTGTCTTTCTTAATTGCCTGAAATACTTTCAATAGGATTATTATCAGCGCCTACCTTTATGTTTTGTAGAATTCCACTGGAAAGCTATCTGGTCCAGGACTTTTTTTTTGGTAGGAAGTTTTCTTATGATGGAGACAATTTCCTGGGTTATTGTTGGTCTATTTAGTCTCTCAGTGTTTTCTTCTTTCAACCTTGGGAGTTTGTGTGATGTCAGAAAGTTTCCATTTTACTTAGGTTGTTGAGTTTATTTCCATATAGGTGTGCATAGTAATCTCTGATAATTTTTTTTATTTCTTTGGGGACTGTTGTGATTTTATCTTTTGCATTTCTGATTGTGTTTATTTGGGCTTTTTCTCTCTTTTTCTTGGTCATTCTGGCTAGGGGGTCCATCAATCTTGTTTATTCTCTCAAAGAACCAGCTTTTTATTTTATTGATTTTTTTTCTGTGATATTTTTGTCTTCTATGTCCTGTACTTGGCTTTTACTTCAGTGATATAAATTTTTCTGCTAAAGTTATAATTTGGTGGTCTTGTTTTTCCAGCTCCCTTAGGTGATTTGTAAGGCTGTTACCTTGTGATCTTTTAGTTTTCTTGATGTGTGTTCATAGGGATTTAAGTTCCTCTCTTAGAAGTGTTTTCACGGTATCCTAGAGGTTTGGGTAAGATATGTCTTCATTTTCAATTGTTTCCAGGAATCTTTTAATTTCTGTTCTAATTTCTGTGTTGAATCAGTAGTCATTCAGCATCACACTGTTTAATGTCCATGTCTTTGTGGGTTTTGGGGGAACTTTGTTGGTGTTGATATTTATTTTTATTCCACTGTTGTCTGACAAAGTACACGGCAGTATTTTAGTCTTATGGAATTTGATTATGCTTAATTTCTGGCCACTATGTGATCAATCTTGTAGTACATTCCACGTGGTAATGAGTAGAATGTATGTATTGTGGTTGTTGGGTGACTTCCATTGTTTGAGCTCTGAGATGTAATTTTTCAGGCATTTTTCTCTCTTTTACTCTGGGAATTATCTATGTTTTTTCATTGATATTTCCTCATTTGTGACAGATCTCTTTCTTTTCTTTTTAGTCCCATTATTCAGTGTCAATGGGAGAGACTTTCACTTCTAATGTTTTCTCAGTCCTCTATTCTTCCCTGATCAGGCCTCTGAATTTGTTCTATTTTGAAACAAGGCTGTGGGTGGGAAGCTTTGCTGTTTTTTTTAGTTTTGAGAGTTGAATAAGGTGGAGATTGGGGAGCTAATATTCAGAAACTACTTGCAAATCACAATGTTCACTGATTGTGGTATGGGTTCTCTAATACCCACTTCCCATCACCACTCTATATGACGATGCAGTGGGTACATGTGTGTACCACTAGAGTCTATGACACAGTAACAGCAATGAGAACAGAGAAAAGTGGAATGAAATAAGATGAGCAAAAATAAAAAATAAATATAACACAGAAAAACAAAAGCAGAAACCAAGGCAAAATACAATTAAACACACACACACAAATTGGAAAAACAGCAAAACTACAAAAAAGAAAAGGAAAATCAGACACACTACCACACATGACCAACACAAAATGAAAGGAGAAGAAAAAAAGAAAAGAGGAAAAAATAAAAAAAATTCAAATTGAACCTTCACACATACATTCACAAACACATTAAACTAAAAAAAGAGAAGTTGGTCTCTAATCCCAGCACTTTGGAAGGCCAAACTGAGTGAGTTGCCTGAACCCATGTGTTTGAGACCGTCTGGGCAACTTGGTGAGACCTCATCTCTACAGTAAATAAAAAAATTAACTGGCCGTGGTAGCACACGCCTGAGTTTTGGCTACTTGAAAGACCGAGGTGGAAGGATTGCCTGAGCCCAGTAGGTTGGTGCTGGTGTGGCCATGTGCATGCCACTGCACTCCAGCCTGGATGACAGAGTGAGACTCCAACTCAAAAAAAAGAACAACAACAAAAAAAACCCTGACAGATGAACACTCATTCATGTATACACATAGAAAATAAAAAATGAAAGAAGAAATAAAGTAAAAGAAGAAAGAAAAAGACAAAGTTGGGGGGAATACAGATCTAACCCTTTCATACACATTCATACACAAAGGAAAAATTAAAAGAAAAAGCCTGCTCTCTTGTGGCAGGTTCTGTAATTGTTCCTCTCAACTGCTCACAGGTCAGCTCTTCTGCTGTCTGCTGCAGAGCTGTGGCCTCATTTGCATTCTCTCCAGGGACCACCGGGGAAAGAGGAGGAGGTAGTGGGGGTGGGTGGGGCTTCAGTCCTTCCCTCCTACCCTCATATGGTCAGAGGGATCCACTCCAGTATTGTCTCCTCCCCAGGTACTGGCAAGGGGTGCCCCAGTCGGGCTTATCCTGGAATAGAGAGTAGAGTCCTCCTATGTGCTGACTTCCAGGCTCTGCCTGGTTTGTCTCTCTCTGATGTGCCCCAGCCATGTGGGTCTGATTTCAGAGGATTGCTGGGGAGGATGGATTGGGTCAGCCCCAAACTCACTGCTGATCTCTTCAGGGGTCTTCCTCGTCCTTTTCTGGTTACACTTTTTTTCCTGCAATTGAATCAGGGTAGGAGCTGGGATACCTGAGACAGCACTTGTTCTGTCCCTCTGAAGTTTGTGCTTTTGGGATATTCCCTCTGGGTCATGATCAACCCCTGAGTTGTTAATCTGCTGGTCACATAGATCAGGTTTTTCGCTCTGTGGTGAGCAAGACAGAGCCCTTCCTGACCAGTTTTCAGGATGTTGGCAGGGTGCCTGTTTTGTCTTCTCCAGTGGGGCTCTGCTTGTGGCTTTCCCACTGTGCTCCCTCTGTAGCCCTTGCTGCCAGTGTCCAGTCAGGCACTGCAGTGGTAGGGCAGAGCCTGCAGCTAGCAGTCTCTCCTGGCAGCTTCTTCCTGGGAAGGGCTTTGCTGATTTTTTTTTTTTTTTTTTTTAGGATGAGAAAACAGGAGTTTATTAAGAATACAGAAAAACTCCCAAGTAGGAGGGGACCTGAAAAAGGACTGTCCTGCTTTGCTGACTTAAAACAAATAGCACTTGGCTTCTGCATCCCAGGAAGTGCTAGGGTCCAAGCAGAGCAGCTACAGCACAAGCTGCTTCACCAGGAGAGCCCTGGATCAGTTAGCCACTCACACGTGTATTTACTCACAGACACAAAGCAAAATTTTCCATACACTCACTCACTCACTCGCACTGGGACTCACATAATCTGACTGACTCTGCCACCATCTTCCTCCAATATTCCAGTCTGTATATTTCAATGTGGAAATTTAATCTGTTTACCAGCAAGATTGTTATTGGAGACCTTACTCCTGTCATTTTGTTCATTGTTTTCTTAACGCTTTGTGTATCTTTTGTTTCTTGCTACCCCTTATTATCTTTGTGGTTTTTCTTCAATGATATTTGATGTCTTTCACTGTCTCATTTGTGTATCTGCTATATCAGTGAGTTCTATACTTTTTTAAAGTTTTCATGAT
The DNA here is from genome assembly GCF_000164805.1 of Carlito syrichta. Lineage (NCBI taxonomy): Eukaryota > Metazoa > Chordata > Mammalia > Primates > Tarsiidae > Carlito > Carlito syrichta. The sequence goes on along the minus strand of NW_007256389.1, from coordinate 20,172 downwards.
GGCAGATATCATTACCCAGATATAAGACTCCCTTAAGCATTTCTTGTAGGGTTAGTCTAGTGATGATGAATTTCCTCAGTTTTTGCTTGTCTTGAAAATACTTTATTTCTCCACATTTCTGAAAGATAACTTTGCAAGATGTAGTTAGTATTCTTGACTGAAAGTTTTATTTTGTTTTTTCTTTTTATCTCGGCATTTTGAATATATCCTTCCATCCTTTCCTGGTCTGTAGAGTTTCTGCTGAGAAATCTGCTGTTTGTCAGATGGATATTTCCTAATATATGATTTTATGCTTTTCTGCTGCTGTTTTTAGAAATTTCTCCTTGTCTTTGACTTTTGATATTTTATATATAATGTGCTTTCAAGAGGACCTTTTGGGCTTAATTTATTAGGGAACTTTTGAATGTCTTTATCTTTCCCAAAACTTGGGAATTTTCAGTTATTATTTCAGTAAATAAGTTTTAAAAAAGTCTTTTCTTATCCCTTCTCTTTCTTGAACCCCAAAATGCAATAATTTGATTATTTTATTGTGCCTCATATATCATGTATGTTTTATTTTTATATACTTTAAAATTTTTTCCCTTATTTTGGTCAGACTGGTTTATTTTTAAAAACCGCTTCAAGTTTATAAATTCTTCCTCCTACTCTATCTACTCTGTTAATCTGCTGGTCACAGAGATTGGGTCTGTCGCTCTGTGATGAGCAAGACAGAGCCCTTTCCTGCTCAGTTTTCAAGATGGTGGCAGGATGCCTGTTTTGTCTTCTCCAGTGGGGCTCTGACTGTGGCTTCCCCACTGTGCTCCCTCTGCAGCCCTTGCTGCCAGTGTCCAGCCAGGCAACTTATAAATTCTTCCTTCTACTCAATCTACTCTGTAGGTGAAGATCTCAATTGTATTTTAATTTATTAAATTCCTCCTTTCCAAGATTTCTAATTTTTTTTAATGATATCTAGTTCTTTGTTCAATTTCTTATTCAGATTATGATTTCTTTTCTGATTTCTTTTTGTTGTCTAACTATGTTCTCTTTTATCTTTCTGAATTTCCCTAAGATAATTATTATTATTCTCAGGAATTTCATGATTTTCTTTGTGGTCTTTTATTAGAGAATTACTGTGTTCCTTTGGAGATGAAATGTTTATTTGCCTTTATGCTTCTTGTGTCCCTGCATTGATATCTATGCATCTGGTATAACTGTTACTTCTTTTATTTTTATGGAGTAGTTTCAGTATAGAGGTTTTGTTTTTTGTTCTTTCCTGTAGATATATAGAGATTCAGTTGAATGGGGTGCTTTGGCTTTGATTCTGTGTTGACAGAATAGTATAGTCTTTATATGATCTTGCTACTTGTAATTAACATCAGTCATGTCTGTGTATTCTTTATAGCTTATACTATGGTTGTTTGAGTACACTGTGGGTTGTTTTCCTGCGGACAGGGATGTCAGGTCCTTGGGGTCAGGTGTGGGTTCGTAGTCATTCTATTATTGAAGGGAACTGGTTGTTGGCAGTGGCAGTTATGATCCCTGTGTGGGGAAGCCCATTCCAAGGGCTTTTGGGTGGCACATGAGGACATCAGCAATGGTGGTCCTGAATGGACTGGTTCTTATACGCTATATGACACACACAAGTGTAGAACAACTTGAGTACTGAAGTAGGCAGTTAGCTCTGAGAAAACTGGCTATCAGGCCATTGGCCAGAAAACATGGACTTTGATAGTGGCAGTGGTTGTCTTCAGGCAGGCCAGTCCTCGATCCCTGGGCCATACTTTAAGGCATCTGCAGTGGTATTAGCAGACCCAGTGGACCAGGCTGGCTGGTTCTCAGGTCTTGGGTTATATAAATAGGCACTGTGTTTTTTTAATATAATAAGAATTAAAAGTAGAGCAATTTAAATGTCAAGTTCAGCAATATTTTTTTAATATTATTTCTTATTTAGATATGACCCAGACATTTTATATCTATTGCTTAATTCAGCATGACTTCAGATTTTAAGTTATATGAAAAGTTCATTTATAAAGCTTAACTCATTTATATTTACCTAATTTATTTATTTTAACAATTATACCTTGACGACTTATGAAAACTGAGATATTGAACAAGGCTAGTTGTCATCTTATTTTTATTTTTATTTTTTTTTTGAGTTGGAGTCTCACTCTGTTACCCAGGCTGGAGTGCAATGGCCGCTCCCAGTCACCGCAGCCTCTACCTGCTGGGCTCCGGTGATCCTTCCACCTCAGCCTTCCAAGTAGCTGGATCTACAGGCGCGCACTACCACATCCGGCTAATTTTTTGATTTTATTGTAGAGATGAGGTCTCCATGTTGCCCAGGCAGATCTCAAACCCACTGGCTCAGGCAATCCACTCATTTCAGCCTCCCAAAGCATGGGATTACAGGCTGAGCCACCGAGCCTGGCTAGTTGTCATCTTAAGTTATGTTTTTGTTAACCTTTTTTTGGCTGTGAATATCAGATGTTCATCACTCAAGTAAGAACCTTAAAGTTAAATGTATGAGGTATTTTGCTGATAACTCAGAAGGTACCACTGTTTTCATTAAACCACCAGTATCCAATTGGTCTTGTCAAGGAGTTACATAAAGAATGATCATTTTTCTTTTGAAGATGAATTTATAGTTTTATGACTTTAAACCATCTAGAAGAGGCAAATATAAAACTGTCTGACCAATGAGCCTAGGCAAAAAATTCTGCTAACAATTCTGAAGATATAATCATTTTTATTTTGCCATCAAATATAGTACCATATGTTCTCACTCATAAGCGAACCCTGAACATATACCCTAATACTATAAGAAAGACATCAGCAGTAGCTGGAAACTGCCCAGGGGGTGCGGCACATAAGATAATAAAGGTACCTGATCTCAAACCAGGAAAAGTGGGACCAGAGGTAGGCCCAGACTTTACCTGTACTATGACCACTTGTATATCTAATCCTGAATTGTACCCCACATCTTTAGAATAAAATAAATAAATAAATAACAAATTTAAAGCCATCTTATTTATTAAAGATTTACCTAAGTCATGTGGACTAAAAGACATTTGGGTTAATTATTATATATTTTAAACAGTTTTAAGTGTTAATTTATGAGTACTCATTTTTCTAAACCAATCTGAATGGAATTCCTTAAAAAATTTCTGACCAATTGTGCTGGATTTTACCATGTTGACACAACATACAACATGTGTAAATACATATAAACACATATACACATACAAAAAAAGGTATTCTAGCTTTCATTCTAAAATTTTTTTTTTTTTTGAGTTGGAGTCTCACTCAGTCACCCAAACTGGAGTGCAGTGGCCGCTCCCAGCCACCGCAGCCTCGCCTGCTGGGCTCCGGCGATCCTTCTGCCTCAGCCTTCCAAGTAGCCGGAAT
>NW_007256389.1:813-16768 GCF_000164805.1 Carlito syrichta | reverse complement strand
TGACTCACTCTGTTACCCAGGCTGGAGTGCAATGGCCGCTCCCAGTCACCGCAGCCTCTACCTGCTGGGCTCCGGTGATCCTTCCACCTCAGCCTCCCAAGGGCGCGGGATTACAGGCTGAGCCACCGAGCCCGGCATTCATTCTAAAATTTTAGTCATGAAACAGTAATATGTCCTGATAGGTAATCTTATGACAGCTCTGGACAAAATTTTGGGTAAAACAGTTTTCATAGAATTTTGGATTTTAAAAAATACATCTTAAATACTTTTTATTTCCCTTTTATTTCAGTTTTGAGTGAGATTAAGGGTTAATTATTTGCTGTTTACATTTCATTGGAATGCCATTAAAAAAAATCTCCAAGTGCTTTTTTCCCCTGTTTTTGTTTCACTTTGTGAGTTACAACATTGATTTTTTTATTTTCAGAAAAGTAAAAAAAAAATCAGATTCTTGTAGACAGAGGGGAAAAAAATAGGGTAATAGAGAACATAAAAGTATCCACATGTTAAATAGAGTTCAAATAATGACCTTTTGCTCCTAATTTTTAATCTAATTTATCCATCAGTTTAAAAATGTGCACCAAAATGGGCTATATTACAGCCTGGCTGGAGTCCCTAAAGTAAAATTGTTTTGGCATTCCTATAGAATTTGAGCATTCCATTCCATTTCTTATTAATTGTTTGAGAGAAAAGAAAATCCTATTCCCTATTGTATGAAAATTTAAGGAATATACTTACCAGAAAGACAAGATGTTTTGTAATATAAAGAACTTTTCAAAAAAAGCAAAATGTCTTTTATCATCCTAGGAGAGATGCAGGTTCTGTATTAAGGTTGGCTTATCCAAATAAGATCCTGAAGAAAGTCAGCAAGAAGCGATCTACCAAAAAGAGGTAGTCTGCACCTGAGAGAAGACTCACCAAGGCAGTAAAAGTAGTCCATGAAAGTAGCAAGCTAAAAGTGCTTGAGTGAGTGAACTGTACACTTGTTCCAAGAATCACTAATCTTTCCCAAAGATGATCTTGCTTCATGGCTTCATGTCCCACTTCTGATTCCAGATATGTCAACCTAAATGACAGCGAGAAATTTTCCAAATATACCATATTTACTTCAGAGTGTACAGGGGATCTGCAAATCCAGGATCTAGACCTGTCCAAAGAGGTGGAGGCAAGAGGAAACTTTTAAAGTCAAAAGGGAAAAGTACATAATTAATTTTTAAATAAAGAGAATATTGGTTACAGGGACTTAGGAATTGATTCCAGCTTATTGGATAGACAGTGTATCAGACAAGTGTTCTGATGTATCTTTCTAGCTGTCCTGTGATTCATGTAGCAAACTGCAGTTTGAGAAGTCCCAGGCAAAAGTTTTGTTACAGGCATATGTGCCTACGAACTCTTCAGAAAGTCTTTGTGATAGGCATGTGTGAGGATTCTTCCTTCTTAACCTCCTGTCTTCATTTATTTATATTTTGTTAGGGTTTGACACAAGTGTTTTCATTTTGATTCTAATGACTTTTATAATATCAAACAAATTTTAAGAAAAATAAAGCTTATTTAATCATATCAATATTATATAAAATGGAATTTATAACAGAAAGCATTTCAATTAATAGAGTTAGAAACCTTCATTGCTAATGCATATTCTTTATCACAAAGGTATAATAATATCTAAATTTATAATTCTCTAATAACATAGCCTAAATGTACTTCAAAAATCACAATTGGCATCTACCATCAGTGAGAAATTTAAGTATAACTGTCTCAGTAACTGATAGATAAAGCAGATAAAAACCATTTTAAAAAATGTTTTGACAATGCAGTGAAACATCTTGGTTTATGAGGTATATAAAACCCTGATCCAAAAAGAGGAATATGAAAATTTTTACATACACATACACTATTTATAAATCATAACTATATACAAGACCAAAAAAAAGTGTCAGGATGCCTTAAAGAATCGCTTTCACACAAACCCCATTCTGTTACTCTAATGCAAGAGTTAGAAATTGACATTAAAAAAAGTCTAACCTGAAAATTCCAGGAATTAGAACATTTTAAAATACAAGCACTACCTAATATAATAAAGAAGTAATTGAAGTAAAAATTTAGAAAGTACTTGGATTTGAATTATTCTGGAAATATTACATATCAAAACTTTTGAGGTATAGCAAAAAAAGTACTTAGAAAAAATTCTATAGGCTTAATGTTCATAATTAAAATAAACATAAAAACTGAACATTATTGAGCTATATGTCTAAAGCAAGAAATTTAGGAAGAAGCAAATGAACCCAAATAAAGTAGAAGAAAAAAATAATGAAATTAGTAACAAAAATTAAAGAAAAACAGCCACTAGAGAATATAAACAAATCCTTTAAAGACTAATAGAAGAGAGAGATTAGCGAGGTTGTTAAAGAGAAATAAGTAATTAATTAACAAGAAAATTAAAAGGATCATAAATGGAAATTATGAAGATCATTAAGACATTAGCCATACTAACAAAGATTTTACAATATAATTAAGATGGTAGAACATAGAAATAAAAAGACAATTTATGCTATCACACACACTCTGTTTTTTAGGCTTCACATCAACTCTATTAACCCTGTTAGGATGATAAGTATGTATAAGGGAATAGATAGGAGAGAGACTTTGAACTGCTGGAACCCAGCGGTAATATGATTACATAAGCATGTAATTGTTGAAGCCAGATGTGTTGTTGATACTACACTTAAATAGGAACTTCCTTGGCGAGTTTTCAAAGCATCAAAGTTAAAATGAAGAGATCATGGTATGTTCTAGTTAATTACTGTCTATACTAGCCTATTTAATCTTTGACATACAGTGCTTTTACCAAACCTAAGATGTTGATACCTTCTGATATGAGCAAGATCACATTTTAAAAGGAGGGGAACACCTAGAGAACATTTTCAGTGGATTTCTAGCACTAAGCTGTGAGTAGTGATAACCTGACAAAATAGCAAGTCTAGTATGCATTCCAATTCATGGAAATAAGAAATTGAGATTTTTGAAATTCCTCTTTAAAGAATATATATCAGTAGTGGCACTCATCACTCTTTATATTCTGCTGATCAAAATTAAATGCTAGCTACAAAAAATTTGGGGAAATATGGGTTTTAGCTATACATCCTTGTACCTGTCTAAAATTCAGAATGTTTTCTTACTAAAAAGAAGGGAAAAATTAATTCTGGATAATAATTAACTGTAATTCTATAAATCCACAGGAGTAAGTGATTTAGTCTAGGTGAAGACAAGGCAAGTAATTCACTTATCTAGATATAAAATAATAAATAGTGCTACCAGACTTAGGTGGTTGGAAATGAATAGCATTTGGTAGATCCAATAAATGTTGCAAGGAAAGAAACTTTGTATCTCCATGACTAGAAAAAGAAAGAAAAATAACGGGTGATTATTTTTATATGATCTTCAGTGAATAACCAAGTTGGTGGTAGATAAGAACTCCTGCTCTGTTACATTAAAGTAAAAGTAAGGATCACAAAAGAGGATCTTTCAAAACATGATTTAGAGTTTTTAAAGAATCTTTTTGCTGTAGGACATGAAGTGTCTTTCTCTATCTAATTTCACTCAAATATGCAACTGATTTGGTTATCTTGGCAAGCTACCTAATTTTACATGTTGTGAAGTTCTTTATATTCTTTGAGACTTCTTAGAAACTGATAATATAAAGGGAATATGCATCTGGTGATGGAATATGCTCCATTATTTATTTGTTATTTGTCATATTAGAAAATCCTAGCAGGTAGAGTGTAGTGAAATTATCATATACATACACACAATTTTTTTATAAACCATGAAACATGAATAATAATATAAAGCTAATATAAAAAATACAAATTCTAGAGCCTAAAGTTAAAACTTAAGAGACAATCTTCTTGCCTATTATCCATTGAAAAGATGCACATATCTCTAATAGAAAGACCACTTCTTTCATGAAATAAAGATATATGAGTCTCAGTTCTGTGTATGCTAATATAAATATTTTTATCACTAGAAATTTATAGATTTGGTTGTTTGGGACTCATCTAGGACAGTTTCTTACTGTGTGTTTGAATTCTGTGTATAGATTAATACTATGAAGAAATAACCTTATTATTATTTTCTTCTGTAGGAATTTAGTCATTTCAAAGTCTTGAGTTGAAATGTTTTGATATCAGAATATACAGCTGTAGCTTCTGTTTCAAAAATAAGTCCAGTCAGTAATATTAACAAATAAGGACATGCATTTGTTGTTAATTGTTTGCAAGATAAATAAAATGAGTAATAGTTCATTAGCATTGACTCCCAAGCCATCTTATTTGGATGTGTGACATATGCATTTTAAAAGTTGCAGATACTGAAAGCAAGAGCTAATATGGAGATTTTTTTTCTCATTAACACTTTTAGTTATCTAACAAGTCTTTTACTCATAGCTTATATCTGGAAATAATAAAACATATGGATCCTAGAGTACTTTGACACCAATGATTCCTTAAAAACTGAGCCATTTCTTATTTCCCTTGGTAGACGTGAGGAGGGACATATTTAGTAGTAGTGCTAGGTAAGATTTTTATTATAAAATACATTTACCTTTATTAAATATTTTAAAAATTATCATCAAATGTGTTGTTAGTACTATTGTAGGTAAAAGGGTTTTAAGCCTGGCAATTCTGGCATTCTATTTTCTCTTAGAAAGCGAAAGGAAGTATTATATGTAATGTCTCAATAATGAAATATTAATGATACCGAGATCTCAAATTTAAAGCTAATGTCTATGGGAACTGTATGCCAAACTAATTTTATTCAGTAAAATATCTAAAATCAACTTTTGATATATACAACAAACCATTATTATTATGCCCTTTTATATCTTTGTCAAATTATCCTTACCATTTTCTGAATCGCTGTAATGAAACAGGTTTTCTATTTTATGCTACATGGTAGCAATTCATTAGTGTCTATAATGGAACTTGAATTCAATCAACCATAATAAGCACTGACCTATTTATAGGATGATTTGGAGAATAGTGATGCATATATTTGGGTATTGGTAGTCTTAGATACTGGTAAAAGGTAACATTTTATGGGTGATAAAATTAACACAGGAACAATGAGTTTAATTGACCACCAGACAGTAAGCAAATAAAATGTCAAAATTTATATGATTTAGTAGTCCATTAAGCCTAATAGAGTTACATCCTAAATAAGCGAAAGGATTTGAGTAAAATTATATTTTGGATAATCATCATCATCCTTTACTATTTGAATATAATTTAGAAAAATGTTTGGTCTATAATAATTTTAAAGTATTTATTTGATTTTTTACTATATAAAAATACACATGTTCATAAGTTTGAAAAATATGTGCATTTGGTCACTTCTGCAGAGGTTATTAATCTATGATGCAAATATTGTCCATCTGTAGATTTGATAGCAAGAGAGTCTTTGGTATACCACCACCTGATAGTTTTCTTCCTAGAAAACCTTCAGTTATCAGTTGTGTTATAAAAACTGTTGTTTCCATGAGAACAAAAGGGCCTTATGTCTAAAGATATTTTAATCACAAAAATAAAATTGTTTTTCCTGTAGAAATTTTAATAAATACTGCCTTAGATTCCCCTATAAGAAGATTATAACTCTAAATGTGAAAACAAAATATTTATTTGTTAAAACATCTATTTACTACTTTAGAGTAGGCAAAGTTTTTAAAATTATATATGCAAATAATGAATCATAAAATAAAAAACAAAACCTTGGAGTATATTAAGGTTAAGAACATTTATTTATCAAAATACCTGACTAAGATAGTGAAAGCATGAACTACAGAGTGAGAGAAGGTGTTTTCAGTACATAAACCTGACCATATACATAATATATAAAGAACATTTTGCAAATCAATAAAAAAAGACAACCCAGTAGAAAAGGAGTTAAAATTTGAACAACCGTTTCTTAAAGGAGGATATCCAAATATCCAATAAGCATATGTAAAGGTTCTCAACTTCCTTAGTTACTAAAGAAATGCAAAATAAAACCATAATTATATACCACTATACTTCTACCAAATGGCTAAAATGAAAATGATAAATAATACCAAGAGTTGATGAGGATGTGTAGCAAGTGAAACTCTTATTCACTACTGTTAAGAGAGTAAATTGGTGCAATTTCTTTTAGATAACTATTTGACAATATTTATTAAAGCTGAACATGTGTATACCCTATGACCAAGAAATTTCACTCTTAGATACATTCTCAATAAGAATACAAATATAAGTTTGCCAAAATCACATTCAAGAATGCTCATAGTAGCATTATTAGCAATAGCTACTGGTAGTACTGGTAGTACTCAAATGCCCATCAGTAATACATTTTTAAAAACAAAAGATAATAATTATATACTCGCACAGTAACACATTGTACAGGAAAGAAAATAAACCATCCATTACAAATACATGTAGTAATATGGATGAATGTCAAAGGAACAATAACCACACACAAAGCCAGAAGCATAAGAATAAATATTAATAAGAAAATGATATATGACTATATTGTATATTATATAATGTAAAAGATATATTAAAATATAGATTAAATATAATATATTATAAATATATAAGAATGTTATTATACGTATTAATAAATAATATAAGAATAAATAAATATTTAAACATAAGAAGAAATGCCTATGACTCAGTTTAAAGTTCACAATAAGACAAAGCTCATGAGTATGTTGTCAGAATAGTAGTTACCCATGTGAAGGGTGGTCTTCACTGGGAGTGGCAGGAAGGTTATGTCTAGGGTCCTATTAATATAGGGTTTCTTATTCTTATAGGGTTTCTTATTCTAGGTCCTAGTTACACACATGTTCAATTCTTCAAAATTAGTTAAGCTACATATTTGTGATTTATGGTTATTCTTGTTGTTTTTGCTTCAGTAAAAAGTTTACATTGTATTCAGTGCAACCAGCAAAAGGGACCCAGTTACAACAAGGGGATCAGTCCTAGGAGTCTCTTTGTCCTTTAGACCTGATATTCTCTCACTCAGAGACTTGAAGTTAGCTGGAAATACCAGTATGGGGATCCCAACACATTGTTCCCTCATGGTGGGACATCCTGGGACCAGGCTTAGGAAACCTCTTCCACCTCTCTCAGGTAACACCAGCAGGTACCAGTGGGAGCTACAGAGGTACAAAATACAATATACAGACCACAACAGGATCACAAAGGCTCTGAAAATTAAAGCACCCCAGAACCATAGCATACCAAAGTATGCCAAGACTATGTTAAACCAACCGGATGAATGCCTGCTAAGATAAAATATTTAAATAGAACTTAGAGTATCCTATGTAAGAAATTTATCCTTCTTCAAAAATTGTCTGTGGGAATGTAAAATGGTTTAGCATTTTCAGGAAATAGTTTGGCTATACCTCAAAATGTTAAACATAGAGTTACCATATGGCCCAGCAATTCAACTATGTATTTACCCAAGAGAATTGGAGACATATACCTACTTAAAAATTCATACATGAATGTTCATGGCAACTGATGAATGAACAGATTGTTATTCTTTTATAAACAAAGTGTTATTCAACCGATGAATGAATAAACAAATTATGGTACACCTATGCAGTGGAATATTATTTAGTAATAGAAATGAATGAAGTACAATCATGTGCCGCAGAATGACATTTCATTGGAACACACACACACACACACACACACACAAGGAAAGAGAAAAGAAAGCCACAGGAAAAGAAAAAAGAAGATAACTCCCAAGATAATGCATAGTATATAGTAAAGGGTCAGTAAAAGCTTTTACAGACCCCCAAAAACTCCCTAAAAAGTTTGAAACATGAACTCTAACACCAAAATGTTTTTCATTAATAGAGAGGGATGTTCATGATGTATTACCTACTTACCAGAAAGTCTATAAGAAAATAAAAGAAACCAAGCACATCATCATGGAATGTTTCGAAAAAGAGTGACATCTTAAAAGAAGAGCCTCATGCAGTCCCTTCAGGAAGTATTCCAGAAGAAGACATTGTTATCATAGAAGACGACAGCTCCATGTGTGTTCTTTGTCCCTGAAGACCTTCCATTGGGATAAGATGTGCAGGTGGAAGACAGTGATATGAATAATCCTGACTCAGAGGCCTCTAATAACAAAAAAGTTCAAAAAAGTAAAACAAAAAAATTAAATTAAAAATTTTCAAAATAGATGAAATCTTATAGAATAAGGATAGAAACAAAATATTTTTGTACAGCTGTACAATATGAGTTTTAAACTGTTATTACAAGTGTCAAAAAGTTAAAAAAATTACAAAGTTTATAAGATGAAAACATCATAGTAGTTAATTTACTATTAAAGAATGAAAAATATTATTTTATAAATTTATTATAACCGAATTGTACTGTATTGTGTTTATAAAATCTGCAGTAGGGTATGGTCATGTCCTAAACCTTTACATTCCCTTACCACTCACTCATTGACAGACGCAGAGCTACTTCCAGTCTCACAAGCTCCATTCATGGTAAGTGCCCAGTAAAGGTGTACCATTTAAAAAATCTTTTATATTGTATTTTTACTGCATCTTTTCTGTTTAGATACACAAATACTTGCCTTGCATTATAGTTACATGATGTACAGGTTTGTAGCCTGTAGGCAATAGGCTATACCATCTAGATTTGTGTAAGTACAAACCTCCATGATGTTTCCACAATGACGAAGTCACCCAGTGATGAATTTCTCAGAATGTGTCTTTGTCACTAAGTGACAAGTGACTATATTAATACATGGTATAATATGCTTGGGCCTTGAAAACATTATGCCAAGTGAAAGAAGCCACACACAAAACACCACACACTCTATGACTCTATTTATATGGAATGTCCAAAAAAGCATATCCAGAGGCAAAAAGTTGTTAGTAGTTTCCAGAGACTGAGAGAGTAGAAAAACTGGTCTTCACAGATGGTGAAATGTATGCACCTATGTGTTATTACTTTTCTACTAACTGCCATATTACAATTCAGCTGCATAATTTTCTTATCAAGCTATAGAAATTTACCGAGATATCAATTAACAACAGGCTGATTTAATAAATATTTTATGTTAAAATTAATTTGAAACTTTTGAACAGTATGTGATTGCTTGCTTAAATAATTAAGAAAATTGTAAGGTAAGTTAGATCTCTTGTCAAATAAACACAAAGCAATAGGGTTATTACTACCCATTATTTGAACTTAGAAATTTGACTATCATAATATACTCATCTTTTGAAATATTTTATATAGTATACTACTAAAAGGTTTAAAGTCAGTGAGTTTAACAAGGTTAAAGGATACAATACCAAAATATAATAAAGTGTATGTCTATATATTCATAATGAATAATAAAAAATTGAAATTAAAAGTGCCATTTCCACTACCTTCAAAAAACATGAAACAACTTAGATCTGAATTTAGCAAAATGTACTGAAACCTACAAAATACTGATGAAAGAAATCAAAGAAGACCTAGCTAGTGGAGAAATACACATTTTTATGAATTAGAAGAATCAATACTAAGTTGGCAGTCCTTCCCAAATTGTTCTATAGATTCAACATAGTCCTAATAAAAATTCCAGTGTATTTCTTTATAAATCAACAAGCTGATAATAAAATTTATATAGAAACGCAAAGGAGCTAAAGTAGCCTAAATAATTTTGAAAAAGCGCAAACTTGTAGGATCCACAACACTTGATTTCAAGGCTAATTCCAGGATTTTAAGATCAGCCCAGTCATCACAGCAAGACTTCCTCTCTTAAAAAATAAAAAATTTAAAAAGCCAGTTATAAAACCTAAAATTATAAAATATCTAAAAGAAAACATGGAGAAAATCTCTATGACTTGAACTAGGCAAAGACTGTTTAGATATATCAAAATCATGATTCATGTGATATATGTTTTTTAAAAATAAGAATACATTGTTATTCTAAATGATAATAAATATTTTAATTGCTCAGTTTTTATTTCTTCTTTATTTAAACTTTTTTTTTTTGAGTTGGAGTCTCACTCTGTCAGTCAGGCTGGAGTGCAGTGGAACGCTCATGGCCATCCTAGCGTTGACTTGCTGGGCTCTGGCGGTCCTTCCACCTCAGCCTTACAAGTAGCCAGAAATATATGCATGCACTACCATGCCCAGCTCATTTATTGCAGAGACGAGGTCTCACTAAGTTGCCCGGGTTGATCTCCAACTCGCCTCGGCCTTCCAAAGTGCTGGGATTACAGGCTGGGCCACCGAGCCTGGCCTAAACTTTTATTTTTAATTAACAAATAATTGTACATATTTATGAGGTACAATGTGATGTCAACATATGTATACATTATAGAATGCTTATATCAAGCCATGACAATAAAACACACTTTAAACAGTTCTTTGGGATCCTGTACATATTTTAAGAGTAAAAGGAGTTCTGAGACAAAAAAAGTTTGAGAACCGTTGATTGTGGGAACAAAAAGCTAACTTGGAAGGAAACTGGGGTCCTGAATGATCACAAGTTGCAGAGCTGCACCAGCAGTCTGAACCAGTCACGTTGAGATTGTTTGGTATGCAGGAAAAAAAAGTCTTTGCTCCTTAATCAGTCTGTTTTTAGAGGCCTCTGTGACAACAGCCAGTCTCACCTTAGCTAATACAATGACTGTAAGACACACACTATGTATACCAAAGACTGCTATATATACTCTCACATTTAATTCCAACAACAATATTGTGTATAGTCCTTTTAAACTCATCTTTACAGATGAGGAGGATGAGTCTCAAATAGATAAAGTGACTTGCTCAAGGTCACACAGCTGGAACGTTTTATAATCAGGCCTTATTCCAATGCCTGTGTACTTTTTTCATATAAAGAGTTGTGAGTCAGACAGACCTGGATTCAAATCCTTGTATTAACCATTTACTACTTTTAACTTTTGATAGCTATTAAATGGAAGTTTGAGTAGTACCTATTTCACAGTGCTGTGAGAATTAATGAAATGAATGGATGCAAAATTTGGTTCAAAGTAAACACTAAATAAATGTTAACTGTTAATTATGCCTTAGTGCCTCTCCTCATCTGTACCTACTAGGGATTTTTCAGTAATTAGAAAAATATGTATAAGGTGCTTAGAAGCAATATATCTGGTGTGTTGTTAGTTTTAATTTTTTTTTTTCATTAATCAGTATTTTTTATTATGGTTTTGTGGGGTACAGTTAAGGGTTAGGTGTACAATGATGTTTCATTCAGGCACCCTGTAGATAAGAAGTGTTTTCCCATCCCCCGACAGATATTTGCTACTGTTAATCCCATCCCCCTCCCCCCCATAGTTTTAATTTTTATTCTTTTTTTAAGAACCTGAATTAGGCCTTAATGACCTTTGCTTTATTTTTATTTCATTTTTTTAAAGACAGGATCTCACTCTGTCACCCAAGCTGAAGTGCACTGATACAACCAAAGCTCACTGCAGTCTTGAAATCCTGACCTCAAGCAATCCTCCTGCCTCAGCCTCCCAAAGTGCTAGAATTACAGGCATGAGCCACCACACCTCACCCTATTCTTGTACTTTTTGTGCATAATTATTTGAGGAAACCAACTTGGTTCCTGTAAGCTCATTTTCAACATGTACTATGCATTTTATCTAACATTTCTGGTGAAATAATTACAGCCCTTTACTAGTCACTTGTAAGACAGAATCAAATATCCTCACTTGTGTCCTTGTTTTGCAGTTGAATTTAGAGAATGTATAAGCAGGGATATTATCTGAGATATCAAGATTTTGCTTTATCACTCAAGCCTAATCACAAGCTGAAATAGTTTATTCTTCTCTTGGAATCTCTCAGATTCTGAAGCACACTTAATAAGATTCTGAGTGTTTACTGTGCTTTTCCATGTTCAACAAGAAGGTATATATTAAGTTTGTCCAGTCCTTTCACTTACATGAAATTTGATAACATAAATGAGAAGCTATATAAGGTACTTCTCTGTTAATCCTATAACTCATTCATTTAAAAAAATGTGTTCTCTTGATTTAAATAGACTGTCCTTGAAAAAATGTTTTCAAAAAGTTATGCAGTGAAAATGTTCCTTCCTTCCCTGTTCCTTGTCTACATAGTTTCTACCCCAATTCCCAATGGGTTTCTGTCATTAGTTTCCTATATATATATATCCTTCCAGAGATTTCTCCTTTTTAAATGCATATGCAGGCACCAAAGGATTTGCTAAGAATTTTGTCATTTAACCAAAGTGAGTTCTTGGCACAACATTAAGATGAAAAGATCTGTGTAGTCCCATGTGTGTCCCTACTATGCCTGCTGAGAGGTTTGACAACAAAGGACATTAGAAACATCCTCGGAATGTTTATCTAGCAGTTTCATGTTTTTCTGTTTGTCTCTGGCAAATGGGATGACTTTAGTAGGGTGATTCAGGGTAGAGTTAGTCTGGAATTGTTATTGAACTGTTCTTGAAGTCCTACTTATTTCTTGCCGCCCATCCCAATTGTGTTTGAAGCAGAAGGCTAAAGAGTGAAGATAGTGAAGATGAATACAGACAAGTTTTAGTTCCTGGCAAAATTAGTATTTGAGACATCTCTACCTTTAGACCCCAAATTCTTTCACCTACACTATACTCTAGCACATGCCATCTTCTTTTGCATGTTTTTTTTTTTCAAATATTTAAAGCTTGTACTATACTAAAATGTACTCCCAAAGGAAAGGGAACCATTGGCAGATAGCTAGTCATCTCTGACACAAATCCTATTTAAATTAGTTTATTACTTTGATATTGTCTCATTATGTGGTCCTGAAATTTAATATGTTAGCAGATCTTGTGAAATTTTATTTTAATTTAGTGAAGTTTGGCAAAATAACAACTACCACACTTTGTAGTGTACCATTTTGTGGTAGGACATTTATGTGTATATTCTCATCTCAATGCAGAGTATTTCTAGAATGAGAATCAGGTCTGTGTTCATCTCTAGCCTATGCAATTCCCTAGGTGTGAGACCTTGGGAAAATCATTTAATCTCTCTGAGCCTGCATTACCTACCTCATCTATAAATTGAGGAGGTTAGAAAAGTTTTGTGATCTCCAAAGATCCTCTCAATGTTAAAACTGTATGATATTTGAGTTGTGTGAATCTTAAAAGTTTATAGTGACATTTTTCTTTCATTTATTTTTTGGTTTAATTTAATTATTGTGATTATGAAATTTGTTATTACCATTTTAAGTCAATAGTCCTTACTAAAAGGGTAAAAATTTGGTATTTGTATTTATTTATGCCTAGTTAAATTTAACAGCAGCATAAAATAAGCGATTACCTGCTTTAGATATAATTTCATAATAAGGCCTCTGAAGGTCGTTTGAAATACTGCACTAATTAATGTTTTATTTCCAGCCTTCCTTAATTATTCCAGCCAGATGGTCTTTTATTTATGTTATTGCTAGAGGTTTCCAGCTGAGGTTGTTTGATTGTTGAAGAAAAATATGCGATGGCACCATAAGATAACTGTAATTGAATTGTTAGGTATGTTAGAGCATTTGAGCCTTCTGTCCCTGTTCTATCCACATCTGGGAAATAAGTTTGTTAACAAAGCACTTTGACACCTCATCTGATGCTTGAGTGAGATTCTAAACTGTGTAGAAGGAATTCCAATGGGAAAATGACTCTGCATTTTATTGTAAAAGGAGGCAGTTTGCAAATGTCTCTCTGTGCAATATTCATTTTGTGAATGAAGAAAAAGACTAATATAAGTACACTTTTAAGGATATGATCTGTTTTCCCAATGTCCTAATAACTTCACGAATAAGCTGTTGCATTAAGGTCAAATTTAAAATTTGTGCAGATTAACCACCATTTAGGAAGCAGTTAAATGGAGTTTTTATGGCATAGAACTTCAAACGTCTAAATGAATTATCAGCTGAATAGATACTACAATAAAAGAAACAGACTTAAAATGAAAGATAAAAGTGATAAAGTGACAGTAAATTAAAGAGAACTAAAAGCTGTATTGTTATGAAGGACAATAGACTTGAATTATCTATGTTTCTTTAAAAATGCCTCTTCTTTCTTCACCTGTGAATTTTAGAATTATTAAATAAACTAATAGTATTTGATCTGGAAGCTTTCATCAGCCAAGTTAGTAGAAAGCCTTATTAACATGGCCACTGGCAACTTAACACTGGACAATTTTCTTCCACGTGAACGTGATTTCATTATTATAGTACTTAAGCTGTGCACATGCAGAATAAATCAGTTCAATGACCTTCTGCCCAATATGTTCAAAGACTTTGAACCCTCAGTGCAGAGCTGACACAATTAGACGTGATTGTCCAAACGTCCTTGTAATTCAGTCTGTGTGCTATTTGTTCATGTCATAGAAACTTAATTTGTCTGTATTTGTTTATCATGACTTATATATGAATAAAACTTTATTAGTCAGAAGACTTTTTCTTAAGTTACTTGTTGCATATAATGTACTTATTAGGTATTTATTATTAATGATTATGGAGTGTCAATTCTGGATGATAATTTGGTACTTAATGAAATGGGTAAAGCTAAGTAAACAAGTAACTCTCAGTAGAACATGCATGCATGCACATACATATGTACATTTGATTCAGGAAATTAACCATGTAGATTTAAAAAGATTTTCAAAGAAACTAGAAAAAGATTGGATTTGTTATTTTGTCTTCTTTTATTTTATTTCTCCTACCATTTTGCTATCTTTTGCCTGTAAAAATTAAATGGCATAATTAAGTCAGCCATTTAATAAATACTGATATACTTAATAAGACAAAGAGCTTAAAAAATTGTAGTTTATTTCCTTATTGACTTTTCTGCCATTTCTGCCTTTTGTTTAGTTGATTATTCCTGCTTGCATAATTTCTCTTTGCAATAGACTTTTTGAGCCAATCACTGAAGTCTCCTAATTTATAACTGAACATATTTTAATCTGACCTTTGTGAACTATGTGCTGTCCAAGAACATTCATATGTGCTTCAATATATATACTTAGTTCTATGCAGAATGGGGGTCAATTTGAATCTTTCTTTGTCTTTTTATGGAAAAATACTTAACCGCAAGTCCTTACTTCAACTATTAGCCACTACCTATTTTATTTTATTTATTTATTTATTTTTTTTTATTTATTTTTTTTTCATTAATCAGTATTTTTTATTATGGTTTTGTGGGGTACAGTTAAGGGTTAGGTGTACAATTACGTTTCATTCAGGCACTCTGTTGATAAGAGGTGTTTTCCCATCCCCAGACAGATATTTGCTACTGTTAATCCCATCCCCCTCCCCCCCCATAGTTTCCCAGTACCATCAGTCATTTTCTTATAGTATTGCATTGGATGTTCAAGGTCCATTATATGAGTAAGAACGTGTGATATTCGGATCTTTGTTTCTGTGAGAGGTCACTCAGTATTATAGACTCTAGTTCCATCCAGGTTGCAGCGAAATTCATGATTTTGTTCTTTGTTATGGCTGCGTAGTATTCCATCGTGTATATGTACCACCTTTTTTAATCCAGTCCTCTTTTGATGGGCAGCATTGTTGTTTCCAGGTTCTTGCTATTGTGAACAACGCTGCGATAAACATACGTGTGCAGGTATATTATTTATAGAGTGATTTGAGTTCTTCAGGGTATATTCCCAGTAGGGGGATTGCGGGGTCATATAGAAGGTCGATTTTTAGAGCTTTTAGGAATCATCACACTGCTTTCCACAGAGGTTTGTTATTTTATATCAATTGACATTTTAACACATACACTTTCATGCAATTACCAGGGGGAAAATAACTTGAACCAAATTGAAAAATTACCATAACTACTAGTTCAATATGTGGGGTGAAAATAGAGACACCTAGTCTACCATTTATTCTTTTGGTTTGATCACTCCTTGTGTGTCTTTTCCCATCAAATGAACTTTAGAGGG
>NW_007256389.1:0-793 GCF_000164805.1 Carlito syrichta | reverse complement strand
ATATTTGCTACTGTTAATCCCATCCCCCCTCCCCCCCCATAGTTTCCCAGTACCATCAGTCATTTTCTCATAGTATTGCATTGGATGTTCAAGGTCCATTATATGAGTGAGAACATGTGATATTCGGATTTTTGTTTTTGTGAGAGGTCACTCAGTATTATAGACTCTAGTTCCATCCAGGTTGCAGCGAAATTCATGATTTTGTTCTTTTTTATGGCTGCGTAGTATTCCATCGTGTATATGTACCACATTTTTTTAATCCAGTCCTCTTTTGATGGGCAGCATGGTTGTTTCCAGGTTCTTGCTATTGTGAACAATGCTGCGATAAACATACGTGTGCAGGTATCTTTTTTATAGAGTGATTTGTGTTCTTCAGGGTATATTCCCAGTAGGGGGATTGCAGGGTCATATGGAAGGTCAATTTTTAGAGCTTTTAGGAATCGCCACACTGCTTTCCACAGAGGTTGCACTAGTTTACACTCCCACCAACAGTGTAGAAGTGTTCCCTTTTCACCACACCCTCTCCAGCAGCTGTTATTTTTTGAGTTGTTGATAATTGCCATTCTGACTGGAGTTAGGTGGTATCTCAGTGTGGTTTTGATTTGCATCTCCCTGATGATTAGTGAGGTTGAGCATTTCTTCATGTGTTTGTTGGCTGCTCGAATGTCTTCTTTTGTGAAGTGTCTGTTCATGTCTTTTGCCCATTTTATAATGGGGTTGTTTGTTTTCTTTTCAGTACGTTTCAGTTCCTTGTAGATCCAGGATGTTAAGCCTTTGTCAGACCTACAGTTGG
>NW_007256388.1:0-4950 GCF_000164805.1 Carlito syrichta | reverse complement strand
GAATCAGGATTTGAAGTAGGAATCTGGGTAATGGGAGTCCTCACATACAGAAAACTTCACTGCCTATTGCTAAGTAAGAATAAGGAATCTGCGTTACTCCTGTCCTCAATCCCAAAAATACTTCAGGTCGTCTTGCTATGGGCTAAACACGAATCAGGGTGTGTTTAGCATGAATCTGGGGAAATGGAGTCCTTATATACAGGCAACAACATGACCTTGTGCTAAGAAAGAATAAGGAATCTAGGTTACACGAGAACTCAATCCCAAAAATCTACAGGGCATCTTGGAAAGGGCTAAAAAAGAATCAGAGTTTCGAAGCAGGATCTATGTAATGAGAGTTCTTATACAGGAAAATACACAGACCCTTGCCAAGGAAGAAAAAGAATTGGGTTTATAGCAGTCCTCAGTTCTAAAAATCAACAGGCCATCTGCTGTGGGCTCAACAAGAATCAGGGTTTAGAAGCTGCAACCTAGGTAATAGCAGTCCTCATATACAGAATCTACCCTATCTCTTGCTAAGGAGAAATAAGAAACCTGTTTTACACGGTTCCTCTGTCACAATATCTACATGACATCTTGCTAAGGGCTAAACAAGATTCAGGTTTCCTAACAGGGTTCTGGGGAAAGGGAGATCTCATATACATCAAATTACATGGCACTCACTAAGGAAGAATAAGGAATCTGTGATACACTAGTACCAAATCTGAAAAATTCTCAGGATGTCTTGCTATGGGATAAAAAAGAATCAGGGCTTGAAGCTCATCTCATATTTTGGAGATATTTGGCTTGTGGTATTATGAATCAGTCTTATCAGAACTCCAGCAACTTTCTGGTCCTCTTGAGAGGTCTAAACAGGTAACTGGTAGTGTAAGTCGCTTAGGTTCTTCGGGACAACTAAGGCCAGATTCCCGGAACAAAAG
Organism: Carlito syrichta; assembly: GCF_000164805.1. Taxonomy (NCBI): domain Eukaryota; kingdom Metazoa; phylum Chordata; class Mammalia; order Primates; family Tarsiidae; genus Carlito; species Carlito syrichta. Next base: position 4,030 of record NW_007256388.1, on the reverse strand, counting down.
TATCTCCTTGCCGTATTTGGATGTATCTCTGGTCTGAAGATGTACTTGGTATTCCTTTAATGTCGGTTTGTACTTTTATTTGGAGAGGAGCGGTGGGTTTTCCTGCTGCAAAATATTTAGTAGGATTTATTAAAATGTAACCAATAATCATGGATTCCACGTCCTTAGGAAACTTCTAGGCTTTTGTATTTTTGTATACAGTGTTTTGGAATGAATATAAGGAAAATCAGGGCATGTTGCTGAGAACGGAAAAGTAATCCGATTCTTGGAGTTCTGAGTCACCTAAATCTACAACATCTCTTTATAAGATTTAACCAGCAATCTTAGTTTCTATGTCGCCACATTTTTGTGTGTCTTTTGAAATGGTAACCAGGAATCTTGGGTTCCAATTCCAAAAGAACTATATGGGGATTTTTCTCTTGATATCCAAGCAACTGGAATCCTAGGTCACCAGAAAATATCTCGGTGTCTTGCGGAGAATGAAACAGTAATTTCAGTTATGGGATTCCTCATATACAGAACACTACACGACCTGTTGCTAAAGAAGAGTAAGGAATCTTGGTTACACGAGTCCTCCATCCTAAAAAGTTACAGAGCGCCTTGCTAAGAGATAACAACCAATCAGGTTTTGGGAGTTGGAATCTGGATAATGGGAGTCCTCATATACAGGAAACTGCACTGTCTATTGCTATGGAAGAATAAGGAATCTGGTTGCCTGAGGACACGTGTCCTCAATCCCCCCAAAAAACTTCAGAGTGTCTTGCTAAGGGCTAAACACGAATATGGGTTTCTGAAGCAGAATCTAGGGAAATGAAATCCTCATATACAGACAACTGAACTGACTATTCCTAAGAAAGGATAAGGAATCTGGGTGACATGTGTTCTCAATCCCCCAAAAATTACATGGCGTCTTCCTAAGGTCTAAACAAGCATGAGGGTTTCGACGCATGTATCTGGGAAAGGGAGTACTCATATGGAGGCAACTGCAAAGCTGTTGCTAAAAGTAAGGAATCTCGGTTATATGAGACCTTAGTGTTGAAAATTTACAGGGCATCTTGCTGATGGTTAAAGAAGAATCAGGGATTTGAGGAATGTATGTGGGTAATAGCGTCCTCATATATAGGAATCTACATGGCCTCTTGCTAAGAAAAAAGAAGAATCTGTTTTACACGCGTCCTCTATCAAAAAATCTAGCCGGACTCGGTGGCTCAGTCTGTAATCCCACGCCTTTGGGAGACTGAGGTGAGTGGATTGCCTGAGCCCATGGGTTCGAGACCCGCTTAGGCAGCAAGACCTTATCTCTACAATAAATCAAAAAATCAGCCTGGCGTGATAGCGCATGCCTGTATTTCCAGCTACTCGGAAGGCTGAAGTGGAAGGATCCCCGGAGCCCAGCAGGTCGAGGCTGCAGGGGCCAGGAGTGGCCACTGCACCCCATTCAGGGCGACAGAGTAAGACTCCAAACCCCCCAAAAAAAAGAAAAAGAAAAAGAAGAAATCTGTTTTACACGGTTCCTCTATCAGAAAATCTATATGGCATCTTACAATGGGCTAAACAAGAATCAGGGTTTCGAAACAGGAATCTAGGGAAAGAGAGTCCTCAAATGCAGGACACTACACGGCCTCCAACTAAGGACGAAAAAGAATCTTGGTTGTACAAGTCCTCAATCCAAAATTCCCAGGGTGTCTGCTATGGCACAAAGAAGAAACAGGTCCTTGAGCTCCCCAAATGTTTCGGCACAATTTAGCATGCGGATATTATGAATCAGTCATTTAAGGACTCCAGCAACATTCTGGTTCTCTTGAAAGTTGTCAATGGCTATCAGGCAATCCAATTATGTTACATTACTCAGAATAACTATGGTCAGATTCCAGGACAAAAGGAATCTTCTAACCATATGTGGATGTAACTCTGGTGTTAAAGTGAACCCTGTAATCCTTCCCCTTCTGTTTTTTTTATTTTGAGAGTGGACAAGGGTTTTGCAGTTGCCAAAGGTTTAGTAGGTATTTTTAAAGATAACCAGGAATCATGGATTCCACGTCCCTAGGAAACTTCTGGGCATCTGCTTTTTGTATACAGAGTTTGGAATCGACATCAACAGAAAAAATCAGGGCATCTTGCAGTGAACGAAAAGGAAATCCGGTTCTAGGAGTTCTCTTAACCGGAATCTACAGGGCCTCTTGATAAGGTATAATCAGCAATCTGGGCTTCTGTGTCCCTACGTTTTTCAGAGCTAGTTGCTCCGTGGATACACTAAATCTCTCATTACAAATCCACAGGAACTCTCTGGTCCTCTTGTTCGTTGTAATCAATGATCTGGCCCTGCAAATCCTTTTGTGCCTAGGAACATCTACGACCATAATCATGTTCCCCAGAATCAAATGGGATATTAGTACAAAATCCCTCGATTCAGGTGACCACAAACTACAGAAAATTCTTGTGGGCGGGCAGGTCAGAATTAGGATGTTGGGTTGTGATGATTCACATTTGGCGATGTCTGTGAAGGGGAACCAGGAATCTGAATTCCAATTCCAAAGAACATTATGGGAGTCTTTCTCTTCATATCCAAACAACTGGTATTCTCGGTCACCAGAAACTATCTCAGCATCCTGCAGAGTGAAGCGGGAAGGTGGGTAATGGGAGTCGTCATATACAAGTAATTACACGTCACATTACTAAGGAAGTATAAGGAATCTTGGTTACATGAGTCCTCCATCCCAAAAACTACAGGGCGTCTTCCTCAGAGGTAATCATGAATAAGGTTTTTGGAGTAGGAATCTGGGTAATGGAAGTCCTCACATACAGGAAACTTCACAGCCTATTACTAAGTACCAATAAAGAATCTGCATTACTCGTGTCTTCAATCCCCAAAAAACTTCAGGTCGTCTTGCTATGGGCTAAACACGAATCGGGGTGTTTTAAGCATGATTCTGAGGAAATGGAGTCCTTATATACAGGCAACACATGACCTTTTGCTAAGAAAGAATAATTAATCTGGGTTACACGAGTCCTCAATACCAAAAATCTACAGGGCATCTGGGAAAGGACTTAAAAAGAATCATAGTATCGAAGCAGGATCTATGTATTGGGAGTACTAATATACAGGAAAATACATGGCCCCTTCCCAAGGAAGAGAAAGAATCGGGGTTATAGCAACCCTCAGTCCTAAAAATCAACAGGCCATCTGCTGTGGGCTCCCAAATGTTTCAAAGCAATTCATAATGCGGACATTACGAATCGGTCATTTCAGGATTCCAGCAACATTCTGGTCCTCTTGAAAGTTGTAAACGGCTATCATGCAATCCAACTCCGTTAGGTACCTCAGAACAACTAAGGCCAGATTCCAGGACAAAAGGAATCTTTTTGCCATATGTGGATGTACCTCTGGTCTTAAGGTGAACCCTGTATTCTTTCCCCTTCCGTTTCTGTTTGTATTTTGAGAGGGGAAAAAGGTTTTGCAGTTGCCAAATGTTTAGTACGTATTTTTAAATGTAACTAGGATTCATGGTTTTCATGTCCCTAGGAAACTTCTGGGCATCTGTCTTGCTGTATACAGAGGTTGGAATCTACATCGACAGGGAAAATCAGGGCATCTTGCTGAGAACGAAAAGGAAATCCGTTTCTAGGTGTTCTCATTAACCGGAATCTGCAGGGCCTCTAGATAAGGTTTAATCAGCAATCCAGGCCTCTGGGTCTCTACATTATTCAGAGCTACTTGCTCCGTGGATACAATAAATCTGTCATTAAAGATGCACAGAAACTATCTGGTCCTTTTGTTCGTTGTAATCAAGGATCGGACTATACAAATCCCTTTGTGTCCTAGGAAGATCTACGACCATAATAATGTTCTCCAGAATCAAAAGGCATATTGGTACAAACTCCCTCGATTGAAGAGACTTCAAACTACAGAAAATTCTTATGGGCGGGCAGGTCGGAATTGGGATGTTGGGTTTTGAAGATTCCACATTTTGGGGAGGTCTTGTGAAGGGGATCCAGGAATCTTTGATTCCAGTTCCCAAAGAAAATGATG
>NW_007256387.1:0-11963 GCF_000164805.1 Carlito syrichta | reverse complement strand
TTTAACCATGCTATCAATTTTATTACCTTTAAAAACTCCATCCACTACTGACTGCACTGACTTTTTTCTACACCTGTCTCAGTGATTGCCCCTCAATTTTGGCCTTTTTGGTAATCTATGAAAAATTCATCAATTCTGCAGTTATTTAGAAGCTGCTTTTCTTATCTCTGGTGTCTTTGTCTTCTTTAGTTAATGCTTTTTTTTTTGATAGAGCACATCCCCTAATAATATTTCTGAAAAAGAATGTGCAGCAGGTTAATTACTAGAGTCTCTGATTGTGTGTATCTTTATTTCAGCCTTATATTTACCTTTTAGTATATTTGGCTACAAAATTTTATGTTGAAAATGACTTCTCTTGGATATTTAAAAGTTTGTTAGATGCCTGGCTTTCAGGGTTGCTTTAGAACATTGCAATCCTCACTAACTCTTGTCTTTGTGTGTGATTTACATTCATCTCTGGAACCCAAAGCTATAAAATTTCATGATGACGATGTTAAGTTGTTTTCCACCCATTGGTCTGAACATCCCTTGGTCTCTTTTAGTCTAAAAAGTCATGACCTTCAGGTATTAGACATATCTCAAATTAGATTTCTAACTTTAAAAAAATTCATTTGCTGATCTTTTTTGTAAATGGAAATTTTTTCCACTTGAGTGTTAGTGTCAGATCTCTTACATTTGTGTACACAGTTATTTGCTTATTTGTTTGGGGGGTCTAGTTTCTCTTTTTTGTGCCTTTATGCTCAACTTTCTAGACTTCCTCAACTTTACTTTCCAATAGTTTTCTGAAGTTTTTTTTTTTGTCTGCTATTATGTTTTGAATTCTCATAAGCTCTTTAAATTTTTTCATAATATTCTCTATACTATCTTGTTCATTTTTCTTGGGTATAGTTTTAATTCCTTTGGCATTTTCTTCTCATAAACTGTGTGTCCCTCTAAGTTTTTTTTTTCTTATTTGGTTAGGCCCTGCAATTAATATCTCAAATTTTTCTCCAGTTTGTCTTGATCCTTGACTGTTTATGTTTAGAAAAGGATCACTAAAATGCAGATGGGAATCTCAGTATGTAGGGATGGGTTGGCAGTAATTGTTCCAACTCCAGGGAGATAAGCATGTGTAACTCTGTGGTGAGCCCATGACATTAATATCTTTAGGATTTTTTTTTCCTGATTACCTAAACTCTATCAAGTCCCTGCCCATTTTATCCTGCTTGTGTGTTCTAGAGTCAAATGGAAAAAGAAAGCTGTTTTTTTGTTTTGTTTTTGTTTTTCTTCCCCCTAGCATTCAGAATTTTAACATTTAATTAAACCCATGTTGTTTCTGTATCCTCTACCTTCAATAGTGCTGTGTGTCCTCCATTTAGGGAAGCTCTGTTTTATCCTCTTTAAAGTAAAAGTATCTGGTCTTCTTTCCAGGGAGAAGAAGTGTCCAATAATTTTTAAATATTACTTTATCAACTCTTTTAAAGCATCACTCTTTCTTTAATTCCACTTCTTGAGGAAACTGGAGCCTCTAATTGAGACAGAGCAGGGATAGGACTCGGCCTCCTTCACATACTTGATCCACCGGGCTTTGCAACAACACTCCAGCTGAAGCCATCCTACAGACCACAATGTTAAAAAATATTTTATGTCAAACAGTATTTTACCATATACCTTACTTGAGAGGATACCCTGCCCCTGTCTCACATGTGCTCAAGGACCAGAGAGTAACTTTTTGTCACCCTTGCTTCATTATAATGTTTAAAACCCCATTGCAGGTAGGGCTTATCTGCCATTTTTCCTACACGTGATGTGTGAAAGAGCATGCAGGTTTGTGAGAAACCTCTCCAATCATCTAACATAGCCTTTCTTTGATGTTACACCCCTTCCCTTATCTAATAAACTCCCCAGGCTGTCCCCTTCAAGAAGTCAGCTGGAGGACTCTTACTTTTGAGCTTTCTCCTGATACAAGCCCCCAGTAAAGCCTTGTCTTGGAATATGTTTGGCCTCATGTCAATTTCCATTACACGAGAGCCTGAGAACCCATGGTCAGTAACCTCTGTCCTAAGTATTAGCAAGTAGCTCAGCTGCCTCTTTACTATTTTCACGACACTTCTAAGGCAGTGATTGTTCATCCATCTGCTCTGTAGCTTTAAAAATTTGCTGTCTTCTCTTTTGTCCTATCCTCATCTCCCTCTTTTAAAAAAATCAATACAGATTTGTTCTTTTATATAGTTTTCATAATAAATGACATTTCATATCATAAATCTTCTTTAACTAAAAATTTATCCCCTGCTCTTTTTTTTTGTCATAGCTGTTTTAAAGAATTTGCTAGATTTGAAATACCATTCAACGCCTTTCAAGTTGAGTTTAATTGGCTTTGACTGAAATACTTATGTTTACTTGGTATCCGTTAAACAAATAATATTTTTGTATTTTTATTTTGACTTCTCTGTCTCGAATGGGTTCAAAAGTTTATGTTCTCACTCTTATCCAGAGAAAAAAAAGTGAAAAAAAGTGGGAGAGAAGAAAAGTGAACAAACAAACTTATGAGGTTCTTGTTGCTCTATGTTTTCATAATCCTTAAATAGGTCACTATTCTAGCACTTTTCACACTGACTAAAACCACACAAAACAAACGCCTTCTTGAGTAGGAATCATGTCTCTTTTCATCATCATCCTCAACATCATTTTCCTCCTTCTCCTCCTATCTTCTCCTCATAGAATGAATAGCAGAAAATTTGCAAGACAAAAGTGTGTGGAATTTTATATATATAATGCTGGGAAAGTAAAATTTTTTTCACTTTTTCTTGTTTCCTTTTTTATTATTTTTATTTTAAGATTTGGGGTGCAATTCAGGGTTAGTTACATAAGTGTTATTGTATAGGTAAATTTGGGATCCTTATTGATGTTATGTGGCCCTTACCCCAGCAGTGTCCCATTATTGCTAATCCCCTTCTTTATAGTATTATGATAAATGTTCAGGGTCTATTTATGAATGAGAACATGCAGTACTCAGATCTTTGTTTCTGTGACAAATCACTAAGTATTAAAGACTCTAAGTCAATTCAAGTTGTTGCAAAGTCCATAATTTTGTTTTTCTTTTTGTCTTAAATACTTAAAAAAATTTTTTAAGATATGGGGTACAGTTCAGGGTTAGGTAAACAAATGTTCATTATTCAGGTACCCTTGTTGATGAGGTGTGCACCACCCACCCAGAAGATTCCCACTACTGCCAATCCCACCTCCTTCCCACAATTACCCACTATTGCCAATTCTTTTCTTATGGTATTATGATAATTGTTCAAGGCCTGATTATGAGTGAGAACATAATACTCCATAGTGTGTAGGTACTATATTTTCTTTGTCCAGTACTCTTTTGATGGGCAGCATAGCTGTTTCCATGCCTTTGTTGTTGTGAATAATGCTACAATAAACCTGTGTGCACAGGTTTGTTGTTTTTTTTTATATAGAGTGATTTGAGTTCCTCCCAGAAGGTATATTCCCAGAAGGGGGATTGCTGGGTCGTATAGAAGCTCAATTTTTATATCTTTTAAAAATTGCCACACTGTTTTCCACAGAAGTTGTGTTAGCTTACGCTCCCACCAACAGTGTAGAAGTGTTCCCTTTTCCCTGCATCCTCTCTAGCATCTGTTGTTTTTTGAGTTATTGATCATGGCCATCCTGACTGAAGTTAGGTAGTATCTCAGTGTGGTTTTAATTTGCATTTTTTTGATGATTAGTGAGGCTGAGCATTTTTTCATTTATCTGCTGGCTGTTTCTATGTCTTCTTTTGAGAAGTGCCTATTCACATATTTTGCCCACTTTTTAATAGGGCTATTTGCTTTTTTCCATTCGGCATGTTTGAGTTCCTTGAAATCCTGGATATGAATATCTTTCTCTCTTTTCTATCTTTGTCAGATATACAGTTGGAAATATTTTTCCCATTCTGTGGGCTGTCTCTCCACTCTCTTGATGGTTTCTTTTGCTTTGCAGAAGCTTTTCACTATGATGTGGTCATTTGTCTATCTTATATTTTATGGCATTCACTTTTGGAGAGGTGATCAGGAATTGGTTGCCTATTCCAATTTCTGTAAGGGTGTTTCCTATGATTTCTCCTAGGAGTCTTATAGTTTGAGAGCTGATTTTTGTGTATGGTGATATGTAGGGATCCTGTTTTAATCTCTTGCATGTGGTCAGCCAGTTTTCCCAGCACAGGATATTTCTTTAAGTTTTATTTGACAGCAACATAGGTCAAAATACTGTTAAAGGATTGGGCTATATATGACTCAGCTTATCTGTAAAATGGGATAATTTCACTGCAATAACAGAATACCTGACTATAAAAGTGGCTACAATGCAAAGAGTATATTTTTATCATATTACCTGATAGGTACAGGTAGATTGTTCCAGGCATGTCCAGTAAGTGGCCATCAGTGATGACAGGGGCTCTTGCTTCTCTCTACCTTGATTCTTGGCTCCATGTTGGCAGCAAAATTTCATAACATATTTCCACAAAATTATGTCCCAGTGAAAAAGAAAGCCAAGAGGTATCAGACACCTTCTTTTGCATCTATATCTTTCTCTCTTTTTGTTTCTCTCTCTCTCTCTCTCTCTCTCTCTCTCTCTCTATATATATATATATATATATATATATATATAATATACATATATTGTTTCAAGAACTGGCAAGTTATTCCAGTTGGCATAATCAGGATGACTCCTAGAACTACTGGAAAAGGATAGCTCTTATTTTTTCTAGGGCAAAACCAGCAAATTTACATCTCATATTTCTGCTGATTTTCTTGTCTGCATTGTATCTACCTAGGACTGAGACCCACACAAAAGAAGACAGTGCCAGGAAATAGGCAGACAATATTACTGATGTCGTAGTTTCCAGTGATGTGTGAAGCCAAATTTACCACTAAGCTTTCCTGATATATAACAATTATATGTTTTTTAAAATGCTAATTTAATATGAAATTATATCTCTAAATCACAAGGATCCTAAATATTACAGAGAAAATAACTTTTATGATTAACTATTCTTCTTGGTCTGCAGTATGATTATTCTTGTTTGATTATTATACTTTGAGATCTTGATATGTGGTACCATGTGATCATTAACATATCAAACTATCTTGCATTAATGCATAATTATTCATTATAATGGTAAAAGATCTTGCTCTGAAAAGTGATAGTTGTCCTTGTATAGAAATCATAATGAACTATTGAATAAGTAATAAAAATAAAGATAAAATAAAATTTAAATATTTCATATAATAATTGTTGGATCTTAAAATAAGGAAATAATTCAAATTTTAAAATGGAGAATTTTTAAAGTATATAGTTTGTGAAATATTTTTTAAAAATCTCTTTATTATACAGGTTGACTATTCAAACCAGACATACAAAAATAAAAATAAAGCCTCATAAATAAAATTTTGTGACATGTAGAACAAAATAAAACCATAAAACCTCAAGTTTGTCTCTGTTTATAATGAAGATATATTTTCAAAATTAACTCTGGATTGATATTATGCTAAAACATATCTGAGTTTACAAAAGCTAGAAAAATTGTTTTCCTTCCAAGGGAAGAGAATTACAGAAGTAAGCTAGCTGAGGCCACTTGGTGGTAATTATGATAACTGAATTAAATTCTAAATTTGACTTAGGGAAAATAATCATCCGGGAAAAAAGTTATTTCAGAATAATTAATGAGCATCCACCTCCAGGCAAGATACTGGGGCTAAGTGTAGGTTAAATTTGACTTGGTAAATGAATTTGGGCTCTGTTTTCCCTACCACCCCTAATTTACTGTCAGATGAGGAGATTTTTAATAATAATAAATTCACCTTGACATGTGAAAAATGTGATTAATAATGATCATAAGGAACAAAGAGTGGGTGACAGGGTAGATAAGAAAAGTCTTTGGCATAGGTTACAGTGGGGACACTGCATTATAGGGAATAAAGTACTGAAAAGCTCTCAGCAAAGTTAAACATGATGAGTCAGGAAAAAAAAAACTAGCACATGTTTATATGTAGAACAGAGTAGAGGCAAGATGATGAAGGATTGTGTGGGCTGAGATAAAAGTTTGAATATCACTGCATGAGATAAGTAAATAATGAGAAGATTAACATAAGAAACATACTTCTTCAAGACTTGTACAGAGTTACTTTTACATTAAACAATATGCAATATTCTAATTTTCTTCAGACAGTAGTTTCTCTGCTTATTTTTATTCAGCAGAGCAAGAATGAGTATATCAACATACTAGTATATAATAATTTCTATTAGACATATAATTACTGTCTATTATAAAATTTAGTGTTATAAAATGCATATATTTGTACAGGATACAAAAACATTAAATTTTACTCATACAAAACAGATTATAATCCATAACATATCATTGGTGAATGAAAATATTCATTCAGTTTATTTGAATAAAGAAGGAACATCAGAATTTGCTAATAGAGTGTACTTATTTAATTTACTTTAATTGCTACCTTTGACTTCATCACAAGAACTTTTTATATTTAAAATTCTATTTTTTTAAATACTATAATCTGGTCCCATCACTGCAACCTAACTGAAATTGCTTTTTTAAAATAGAAAAGAACAGTGGATTGTATGCAGGTCTTCAGGCTATAGTAAATTGAATAGATCAGATAACCTTTTGTATTTCCAAAAATAAATAAAAACACTAAAACACCACATAGGGGCTCCATAGATTCACTAATACAAAAAATCCAAAGGAATTATTTGTGAAGAACCACTGCAACTGTAGGTAAGTAAAGCAAGAGTCAGTGGCCCTCTGGTTGAGTCTCACACTACCCCTCACTACTTGTAACCCTAAGCCTGGTTGACATCTAAGGTTTATAAGGGAAACACTGGTTGCAAAAAGCAGCAGATTTGTTCTGAGAGGATAGACTTAGCTTGGCACAGAGTTAGTAAAGGAATCAAGCACAGTGGGAACTGAGTGGAGAACAACTTCAGCTCTGACAATATGAGTTGCAGTCGCAGTTGGGGTAAGCTGAAAGCAAGTCAGAAATTTAGTGGAAAAAGTCAGAAAATGAGGGCCTAGAAGAAAAGCAAACCAAAACAAGTTATTCTCACATCACTGAAGCTAAAACCAAGCATTGAGAGTGCCTACTGTAATGTCAGTGCAAAGGAGTTCCTGAGAATTATCTCAACCCAAATTCAGTTAAATTGAAAGAGGGTGGGAGCCTCAAGTGCTTGAAATATTTTGTGCAAACCTTGACTCAAATTATTTGCTGACCTTAAACTATGCAGAAGCAGGAACAGTTCATTTAAAAAAGTTTTCAAAATAAAACATAAGAATCAAAGCAAAAACTGTTAAAAAACTGTTAGGAGTTGTGCAATTAAGGGAAACATTCAGTAGATGAAGTTCAAAAATGTTATCAAAAATTCTGATGATCAGATTTTAAAATATACAGTTACCATAATGTCTTGTTAAAACAAACAAAAAAAGTAAATCTAGATATCATTAAGAAAAAAAATTTCTGACACTTGTTAAAATGGCAAGAAAGACTTTATTGAGAAATATTGGGAAGACTGATAAATATTGGGAAATATTTAGAAATACTGGGAAATATTGGACTTGTTCATGGCCCAAAGGTAATATTTTGAGAGCACAAACTTCAGAGGTACCTGATGAGTACTGAGTTCCAGGTGCACCACCCCCTACTCTGATCCAACCATGGGATAAAGGATGTAGCCAGAAAAGGACAAGGAAGAACTCCAAAGAGATCAGTAGTGAGTCGGGGCTGACACAAACCCCTTCCTCCCCAGCAATCCTCTGAACATCAGACCTACATAGCTGGGCCAAGACTGAGAGAGACAAACCCAGATGGAGCCTGGACATCAGTCGCAATAGGAGAACCCCACTCCAGGATAGACGTGGCTGGGGCAATCTCATGAGAGTACACACCTGGGGAAGAGACTATCCTGTACACCCCCAACAGAGATCTTCCTGACCAGAGGAGAGTGGGAGGGAAGGGCTGAAGTACCACCCACCTCCACTGCCCCTCCTCCTTCCCTGCTTCATTCCCTGAGGAGAAAGTGCTAGAGGTGGCTCTACAGGAGAGATCTGATTAGAGAAACAGTTACAGAGCCTGCCACAAGAGGACAAGTTTTTTGTCTGATTTTTTTTTTTTAACTTTCAATTATTTTTATTTTAAAAAGTTTTCTATTTGTAAATTTATCTATTTTAAAATATTTTTCCTTTGTGCATGAATGTGTATGTAAGGCTTTGGCCTGCATCCCCTCCCAAATTTTTTTCTTTCCTTTCTCTGTTTCTTTCTTCTTTTATTTGTCTCTGTTTATGTGTGTATGTGAATGATTGAGTTCATATTTTGATTTTGTTGTTGGTTTTTGCTGCTTTGTTCTTCTGGTGTTTTTTTATATTCTTTTTTTTATAATTTAAGGGGTGTGTCAATATATGTGAGAGGTTCCACCTGAATACCCCCTTTTTTCTCTCTCTCTTTTGTCTTATTCTCTCCCCTTTGGTCTTTTTCTCTTCCTTCTCTATTCACTTTGTACTAGGTGTGTGTGTGTGTGTGTGTTTAGTTTGCTTGGGGTTTTTCTGTTGCTGTGGTTTGTTTTGTCTCACTTGGTTGTCACTGCAGATTGTTTTGTAGTGTGGGTTGGTTTCTGCTTTGCATGATCATACAGAGTGGTGGTGGGGAATGGATCTCAGGGAAAACATGCCACAATAAGTGAACATTTCAATTTGCAAGTAGCATCTGATTCCTAGCATCCCATCCCCCACTTTACTCAGATTTTCAAAAACTACAAGAGACAGCAAAACTTCCCATCCACCATCCTATTTAAAAATAGAACAAATCCAGAGCTCAGATCAGGGAAGAATAGAGTACTGAGCAAACATCAGAAGGGAAAGCCTCTCCCACTGACACTGAATAACAGAACTAAAGAAAAAAACAAGAGATCTGTCACAAATGAGGAAAAGTCAAAGGAAGACCTCAGGCAATTCCAAGTCTACCAAAGATAAAATTCCTGAGAAATCAGACCTTGGTGCCCAAACAATGGAAGACAGGAATGACTGGCCCCAGAATATGACAGGGATCAGAGAATGGTTGGAAAGAGTGAATAAGCCTCAAAAAAGACAAGATGCAACATTGAAAGAACTTGTAACAGAGATTCTGGCAATAAAAATTTCATCCAGGAAATAAAAAAACAAGATGACTAGCATGGAAAGCAGAATTAATCTAGCTGAAAAAAAAATCTCAGAACTTGAAGACCAGAACATGGAATTAACCCGATCTGTAAAAAACACAGAAAGACGACCCAGAAAGAAAGAACAAAGCCTAGTCGGGCATGGCAGTGCATGCCTGTAGTTCCAGCTACTTGGCAGACTGAGACAGAAGGATTACCAGAGCTCAGCAGGTTGAGGTTGTGGTGACCGGGAGCATGCCACTGTCCTCCAGTCTGGGTGACAGAGTGAGACTCCAATTCAAAAAAAAAAAAAGAAAGAAAAACAAAAAAGAAAGAACAAAGCCTGTAAGAGATGTGTGATTATATCAAGAGGCTGAACCAACACCTGATTGGCACCCCAGGAGAAGAAAGGGAAAATGAGAAAAACTTGGAATAAGTATTTCAGGAGGCAATCCAAGAAAACTTTCCCCATCTCACCAGAGATGTGACCAGTCAAGCACAAGAGATACAGAGAAACCACACAAGATATCATATGGGAGGATCAACCCCTAGACACATAGTAATTTGCCTACACAAAGTAGGCATAAAAGAAAAAGAAAAAATCCTAAAGGCAACAAGAGAGAAAGGTCAGACTACTTAGTGGGGAAAACCAGTCAAAATAGCAGCAGACCTATTGGCAGAAACACTACAAGCAAGAAGGGACTGGAGCCATATATTCAAGTCCTCAAAGACAAGTAATTTCAACCAAGAATTTCCTATACAGTCAAACTCAGCTTCATCAGTGATGGAGAATTAAAATCCTTCCCAGATATCCAATCCCTAAGAGATTATGCAGCTTCCAGACCAGCTCTACAGGAAACACTTAAAAAGGTATTAAGCACAGAAGAAAGAAAACAAAGAATCACCATACACTTCCCAAGAGAAGAGCAGAGCACAGAATCAATAGAGAATATAGCACAAGAAACTTGAAAACACATGCATACATTAACCCCAAAGCCAAAACAAAACAAGCAAAGAAAAAAAAATTTATAAGAATCTCATGACAGGGATAAGCAATCACATTCAAATAATTAGCCTGAATGTGAATGGACAAAATACACCACTGAAAAGACACACAATGGTGGACTGGATAAGAAACCATGACCCCATTATTTGCTGCATCCAGGAGACTCATCTCACTATAAGGGACACACACAGACTCAAAGTTAAAGGATGGAAAATGAGTTTCCAGGCAAATGGAACACAAAAGAAAGCAGGAGTTGCAATCTTAATATCAGACAAAACAACCTTTAAGTTATCAAAAATTTAAAAAGATGCAAAAGGACACTGCATAATGATAAACGGTTCAATCCATCAATAAGAAATATTCATCCTAAACTTACATGCACCCAACACAGGAGCACCAGCATTTATAAAGTAACTACTAAATAAACTAAAAAATATATATTGACTCAACACTATTATAGCAGGGGACTTGAAAACCCCACTGACTATCTATCCCTAGATAGATCATCAAGGCAAAAAATCAACAGGGAGATCCAGAACCTAAACTTGATTCTTGACCAAATGGACTTAGTAGATACTTACAGATTATTCTACCCAACAACCACAGAATATACATTCAACTCATCACCACATGGAACATACTCCAAGATTGATCACATCCTTGGCCATAAATCAAGCATAAATCATAAGGTTGAAATCTTGCCATGCACATTCTCAGACCACAGTGGAATAAAAATAAATATCAAAACCAACAACATTTCCCCAAAACCCACAAAAAAGACATAGACACTAAACAGCATGATGCTGAACAATGACTGGGTCAACACTGAAAACAGAGAAGAAATTAAAAGATTCCTGGAAACAAATGAAAATGAAGAAACATCTTACCAAAACCTTCGGGCTGCCATGAAATCAGTTCTAAAAGGGGAAATTATATCTCTATAAGCACACATCAAGAAAATGGAAAGATCACAAGTGGAGAACCTAACAAGACACCAAAACACCAACTTTAGCAGAAAAATCCAAATCACAAAAATAAGAGCCGAAATACGGAACATGGAAGACAAAAATATTATAGAAAACATCAACAAAACAAAAAGCTGCTTCTTTCAAAGAACTAACAAGATTGATAGACCCTTAGCCAGAATAACCAAGAAAAAGAGAGAGAAAGCACAAATAAACATAATCAGAAATACCAAAGATCAAATCCCAGCTGACCTTGAAGAAATACAAAGGATTACAGAGATTATTATGTTCACCTATATGGAAACAAACTTGATAACCTAGATGAAATGGAGGACTTTCTGACATCACACAACTTCCCCTTGTTAAAACAAGAAGACTTTGAGACACTAAATAGGCAAATAAAAACCCAGGAAATTGACTCTGTCATATGAAAACTACCTACAAAAAAAAGCCCTGGACTGAATGGCTTTCCAGCAGTATTCTACAAAAGTACAAGGAGGAGCTGATACCATTCCTACTGTAAATATTCCAGGCAATTGAGAAAGATGGAATTCTCCACAAATCATTTTACAAAACTAACATTACACTGATACCCAAACTGGGTAAAGATTCAACAAAGAAAGAGAAGTACAGGTCAATATCCCTTATGAACATAGATGCAAAAATCCTCAATAAGATTCTAGCAAATCAGATCCAAAAACACATCTCAAAAATTATCCACCATGACAAAGTAGACTTCATCCCCAGGATTTAGGGCTGGTTCAATATTCACAAGACCACAACTGTCATTAAATACATCAATAGATGTAAAAACT